>NC_050185.1:17163588-17463588 GCF_008315115.2 Sander lucioperca | reverse complement strand
TTTTAAGATGGAGCTGCTCTTGTATGCAAAGGATGACCCAGCAAAAAGGTTAAATTATGACAAGCTGACAAAAAGCACAAGAAATTATTAGTATGGTTTGCTGGCGACCTAAAAAATGTTTGGTTTGGATGGGAATCAAAGAGCAGGGGCCACATTTGTACACAGCTTGTGTGTGTTTCCTGCTGAGCCCCGCCTTTTCGTGTCCATCTATCTAAATGTTGGGGACGAACAGAAGCCTGTCACTGGTGTCATTTTCCTGAAATGTAGGATTAGAGACCCCTTCTGGTGAACATGTTTGTGCTGCTGTGAACCCAGAGATGATGTAAATTGTGTCTGTTTATTCCTGTGAGGATGACTTTTTGTAAAATAAAATAAAAAACGAAGAAAAAAAAAACTCTCGGTAGTTCCCTAAAAAAATAAAACAGGGAACTAGGGGATGGAACTTAAATTTTTATTTAATACAATTATTATCATTTTTTCAGTTGTTTTTTTGTTTTGTTTTGCTGATTCATTCAAGATAAACTGTACACTGCATTCCCCTCCTGCTCCTCCTCTATTCTTTTCTATTCATCCCTCTGTCTTTTTCTCCCTCCTTCTCCTCTCCTCCCCTCCCTCCCTGTCTGCTTTTTCTCTTCCTCCCTCTCCACCTTCTCTGCTTCATTCTCCTCCACCGCCGTTGCGCCCTCTTTTCCCCCCTCTATCTCCTTATTCTTTTCCTCTCCTAACTTCCTTTGTGCAACCCACAATGTTTTGTATGTGGTTATCAAACAATGCCAGACTCAAAAGCTGTTTATAAATAACATTAAACAGAAAGTGTCCTCGAATGGCTGAGGTGGTCTGTGTTTGTTTGCCTCCCTTTTGTAAGTGCATATGCACATCTGTGTGTGTGTGTGTGTGTGTGTGTGTGTGTGTGTGTGTGTGTGTGTGTGTGTGTGTGTGTGTGTGTGTGTGTGTGTGTGTGTGTGTGTGTGTGTGTGTCTCTAATGGACAGACCTCCAAAATGAGCCCTGAGGCTGAATGATAAGGCAATGAAAGGAAAGAAAAATTGTTAAAAAGTAAAAAAAAAAAAAAAAAAAAAGGTAATGGAATAAGTACGCATATTCATCTACTGCTGGGAAAGAAACGCATCCACATTTAACCAGGATATAGTTTGGCCTCCTTCATGCCCTAGTTTCCCTTGTACACTCAGCAGCCTCATATAAAATATGCATCTGAATGACTGTAAGCACTCAACTACACACACCAGTCGAGCTGTATTAGCTGTGAGGGTGCGAGGGAGGTGTCTTGTGTCAGGTCAAGGTGAGGTCAAATGGAGCGCTAGCATGTGCTACGTCTACTCTGATCGTTTGCACGGTGTTCACATTTATGCATGTGTGTTTGCACGTGACACTGAATTGTTCTTTGTCTGTGTGTGTTTGTGTATTATTTGTGCGTATCCACCGGTGTACCAAGTATGCCCACTGTCACGGCAGATCCAGCCTGACAGCCGGCTAGGGCAGGGGAAGAGGTGTGCCTCTGAGAGACGGTATCACTGCTCTGTTTGTAAAACAAAGCTGACAATTGGGAGAGAGGGAGAGAGAGAATGAATAAAGCACAATGATTTAAAAAGCAGAGGGGTGGAGATGTCTGCAAAAGAAATCCAGAGCAGCAGCCAGGGAAGAGGCCGTGGGCATACAGTAATATGGGTGGCTGCAGCATCAGCTCCGTGTTGTGTTCAGTCAATCGCTGCATGTGTCCCAAATGAAGCCTGGGGTGCAGTTTACATGTGTTCACCCATGAAGAGACACTACATGTGAGGAGGAGCAGCATTTGAGTCAGAGCACAGAGCTTCTGTCTTAATGAGTTCAGGGTGAATATGAAATATGAATCAGTTCCTAAAACAGAAGTCACACGGGTAAAGGCACATTAATTATGAAGCGACTTAAAAGAAAAAGGTTATGAGAACAATAAAGAATGACCGATGAGGTTGAGGGAAGAAAGATGAGTGAATGGAAGGAGGGAAGAAACAAACAAATGAGGAAAGGAACAATACAAAGTATTAAAAAAGGATTGCAACATTACAGATACAACAATAAAGAGAATGATGAAGCAAGGGATGATCTCATTAATGAAGAAGAGGGATGGAGAAATGCAGTGATAAAAGTTAGAAAGATGGCAGAAACTCAGTAAAATAGTAAAACAGTGAAGGCAAAATGAGAAAAAAGTAGGGCTGTCAAACGATGAATTTTTTTTAATCGCGATTAATCACTGAATTTCTATAGTTAATCGCGATTAATCACATTTTTTATCACATGATTAAAATTCTATTATTTTGCATTTCAGAACTGTTTTTAAGTACATATTAACAATGGAAAGCAATTCTTACCAGTGTATCTTGACTGGGAATCAAATCAATGCAAAGAAAGTTATACAAATCTTAAAGTCAAGTTCATAAAATAATTACTTATGAACTTGACTTTAACATTTGTATTTGTTTATTATTTATTTACTGTAAACAAAAGAAAAATGTGTGAATCTGTCATTATTTCACAATTCCTCCAAGTACCTAACTAAAAAACTAAAAAGCTCTAGCATTACCAGAGTCAATATAGTGTGCAGTAACTTCTAAATAATTTTGATTACTCTCAAATTGCACTTGATTGCACTTTGCAGCAGTTCCAGTTGGGCTGCTTTCTCCGTGTCGTACAGGCTGTGTACGCGTGAAACTACTGTCCCCCTCGATGGCAATGTATAAGACGGGTCAGAACATGCCAACCGTAGTACGTCTTTAAGACCCGAGTCTTCTACGATGCTGACAGGTCTGCAGTTAGATGCCACCCATTTCGCAAGAGCTGTAGTAATTTTTTTGGATTTGGTTTCATCAACAGGTCGGCGAATAGCACTCTCCAAAATAATGCTTTGCCTGAGCCCACTAGCATTAACCCGAGTCACGTTAATTAGCTCGTAGGTGGTAGCTCAAGCTTGACGTGCTTTGGTGATATTTTTATTCGGCTTTACACAATGTGCATGTGGCTTTCGACTTGTCTAATGAGCTGTCCAGGAGTTTTGGAAAATAAAAAGCGCCATTCAGAATTGTGTTGCTGCAGTCTTTCTCCATCATGCCTGCAGCCTGCAGCAGCAGGATGTGTTACGAGGAAGTATGGCAGCTTGATGATAAGTAAAGGTGCGGCAAAGGGTCAAAATAGTAGCCTGTTAGGCACGACGTAAAGCCGAGTGAAGTGTAAAATAAATTAATAAATGGCGGCATGCGATTAATGCGATTAAAAAAAATGAACGCGTTATGCTCGGCCCTTAATCGCATCGCGATTAACGCGTTAAAGCTGACAGCCCTAGAAAAAAGTTAAGGATAAAGAGGATAAGAGGATAAGATAATAACTTAGGAGGGAAGGAAAATGAAAAAGAAACAGAGTGAGGCAAGCATGGATGAAGAGAAAAAAAGGAAAGGAAAAGGAATAAAGTCAAGAAGGAAAGGTGATAGGAGGCAAAAGAGAAGGAAAGATGTAAAAATGCTGTAAAAAACGATCAGATGAATTTGAGAAGTTAAGGAGGGGAGGCTTTCAGAGGGGAAAAAAGGTAGTGAGGAGAGAAATCATCCATAGAGACACATGTATACAGGCTTTATGATCAAACAGAAGAACAGCTCATCCACTAGTTCAGTCCCTAAGCTGAGGATCTGAAATAGCCGCATGTGAATATTTATACATGCCTATGTTCCCTTCCAAAGGCAAAGAGGCCAAGCAAAATTGATTTCTCTGTGTGAATCCCCGAAGAGTTGAGACTCCGCAAAAGAAAAGCAGAAAAGAGCTAGGGAGAGTTAAAAGAAAGAAATAAAACACTGCTAGAAAGAACAGTGTTGGGAGATTTTGTGAAACAAGCGGAAAACTAAGAAATGGGAGACACCTTCAGTAAAATGCAAATGTATGATGTTTCCACCAATCTGATGCACACACCATGTGTCCTGTATTTACTTTCTCTCAGAAGCAGGATGTTTCCACATACGCAATTTGATTTTCGTTTCCATTGCCATCCAAGCACATAGCATCTATCACGCACCAGCTCACGTGCCTTACAGGACCTTCCTGTAAGCACCATTTAACACCAGCCGTCTTTTCAGTACCATAACTCCGTCAGGCTTCATTACAGGCAGATATCTGATTCTAATTACGAAGAAGATCAAAGTGTGGGGCCGTAACGAAGGCGACGAGGATGTGCAGCCATAAAACCATGAGCCTATAATATTTAGGATCAGACTTGAACTGTCCGGAAAAATGCCTGTCTGTTTCAAGTCAAAACATTCACTTGCACTTTTACATTTATTGACAGCTCCCTTTACTCCATTTTAGTCTAAACCAGCTATACTGAATGGTTCAATTACTCAATATGTCTACATCTTTTTAAAAAGGGTAACAAAAGTTCATGTGCACTTGAACAAAAAGGGGGAACAGTCAGCCACAGTTGGATACATTTTCAACCTTTCAGCACCCGAGTCTTACACAAGGAAATCTGAGAAATAGCATTTGAATATGCAGCTGATGTCTTCATCATCTGTTGGCGTACGCATGCTGAATCAAAACTGGCAGTGTGTGTTTCAGTCTTGCTGCAGCTTTATTACATGTTTCATCATCCTGGATTAATGTTTTGAATAAGTGAAAGTATCTGCACTGTAACACGGAGCCCTGTGTTGTGTCAATAACAATATTTGTGTTTCTAAATACATTTTTAATGCTCTGTTCCCTCATCCAAACAATCTCAAAAACACATCTAACAATTTAATTGAAGCATCTCTAGGGAAGTAACAGTAGTCAGACATTATTATCACCATGGTTTCCATCTGAGAGCTGATGAATACCACTGACAAACCATGATTGAATAGAAAGTATTTGTGGGCCAAAATAATAGATACTACAGAGAGCAAAACAAAGACGGAGTTGGCCAAAATGAATTTTAACAATATTTAAAACATATTTTAACAAGAGTCTGCAGCCACACTAGCAGCTCTGTTAGCCTGTACATAAGCACTATTTAGCTAAATGTAACATCAGCATCCTAATATGCTCACAATGACAATACTACAATAACATGCTATTTTTTAACAGGTAATGTTTACTATCTTAGTTTAGTGTGTTAGCATGCACATTTACACAGTACAGCTGAGGCTGATGGAAAATCATCAGATCAGCCTGAGGGGGAAATTAATGTGTGTAAGAAATGTAATGGTAAATTAATTTTAATAGTTGTTGAGACATTTCACTTAAAACTACAAATGTCAACCTCATGGTGACAAGTCAGAGGATCACCAAAGTCAGTGGGATTCATTCTCTGGGAACCATGAATTTCTGAACAAAATTGTATAGCAATCAATCCAGTAGTTGTTGAGATATTGCAGTCAGGATCAAAGTGGTGGACCTACCAACCAACTGCCAGCAGAGTCACGCTGTTAGTACGCCATTATGAGTGAAAGATGCAATATGGGATAAAATTGTTGAATATCACGATAACAATAATGCAATAAACAGATGTTAAAGCATACTCAGTTCTGCCTTTTTGCTGCTTTTAGTGTACTGCTTAAATACAACAAATTATTTGTTAAATTAAAAAATGAGGAAATTATTTTCAACATTCTCTATTGAACAAATTGAACATTGAACTGAGCACAAAAGGCACCAAAAAATATAGTTACATTTTGTGCTGTTATCTACTGATACTCAGTCTTTTGCTCTGTGTTTATAGTGCAAGTTGACATTGTGATATATTGTGCAGCACTAGCCACTAGCGTGACTAAAATGTGTCAATGGTGGTCAACAGCTGTAAATTGTGTTGGGAAATGTTTGACTAGAACACATGGAAGTGAACACCTTTTAGCTCACATAATGGAAGCAGCTGCACATGATCATGCAGTTATATCTCACAGCTTTGACCATTCCCCCCCCCCACTGGCTGCCCACAGGGGACTGTGCGTGGCTGCCTGAACAATGACTTTAGTGCAACTGCCTGCTGCCTCACCACAAAGGGGTTTTCAGTTGTTTTGGCTGATTAGACCTCTACAGAAAATGCTTGACTGTCCTACTTTATACTCCTAACCCAAGAGCTGACGACCCCCTTTAAAAGGAACACGCCGACTTATTGGGACTTTAGCTTATTCACCGTATCCCCCAGAGTTAGATAAGTCCATACATACCCTTCTCATCTCCGTGTATGTCGTAACTCTGTCTGACGCACCCCCCGCTAGCCTAGCTTAGCACAGATCCTGGAGGTAACCAGCTCCATCTAGCCTGCTGCTCCCAATAAGTGACAAAATAACGCCAACATTTTCCTATTTACATGTTGTGATTTGTATAGTCACAGCGTGTACAAATAACAAGGTTACATGAGACACAGCCATCTTCTAACCGTATACATACTGGGAACTATTCTCAGAAAGGCGAAGCAGTGCTACTTCTGCTACTTGGGAAGAGTGATTTGCTCGCAGAACTCCAGGCGAACTCTCTGCTCCTCACCATGGGGCTTCTCAGGTGCTGCGAGCAAATCACTCCACCCAAGTAGCAGGTGTAAACAGAAAAAGCATCACCATGCCAAGAATTACCACAGTTGTAGAATGCTTTTCAATGTGATGCCATATACTCTAAACTCCTCCAGCTAAGAACCTTCCACGAGAACTATGAAACATATTTTTTTCCTACTTTTTTCTAAAAATAAAAAGAAGAAAAAAAGTTAAGAACATCACCCAAAGCTTCCCCGCTAATGGGGTCCTATCTATTATTTCTCAGTGCTCTGCTGTGGTGGGTGGTTTCCTAGAGGAGACAGCAGCTCACTTTCAGTCCTCTACCTGTCATCTAGATGCTGTCCCAACTTAATTCCTACAGTGTAAGTCCTTCTGTATTATTTATCATTTGCAGCTTTTTAGCAGTAAGTCATTCCCTTTTTAGTTTTTAAGATGCTTCACCTCGCATTGATTTTTGATCTCATCACCAACTACATATATGTCCCAACTTCTGAGCTCACATTTCTATCAAACCACTGCACTTTGCTTGGGAAAGTAGGATTGTTCTATCTTACCGGTTTACTCAGAGTGAGGGTTTTTTTTCACACCTCGTCAATCATTCAGTTTAATGGTATGAGAAAGGCTAGATTGGCTCAACTGCTTGAAGTCATCTGCATAACTAAGCAGCTCTAGCCTGGATGTCAACCAAACTTAGCCCCGCCCACAACATTTGAGATCGGGAAGTCCAGTCTGGACTTGATCCGTTGTGGAGCAACTATGTTCGAACCAGAGCTGTTCGGACCAATCAAATTGTCAGGGCGGGCTTTATATGATGATGGACAGATGATCAACAGTAACGTAATCAACCACGTCACCAAATAGAGCTTGGGTTGAATTTGTTTACAACAAACAAAGCCGCTGAAGAATTTAGATGTGTAGGTTCCACCATTGCGTCTGTTATAGAAGATACTGACAGCGCATTCATTTTAAAAAAGGAACAGAGAACCGCGATCAAGGCATTTGTTGATCGGAAATATGTTTTTGCCGTCCTTCCTACAGGATTCGGCAAAAGTTCAATTTGGTCGCTAAGAAGATGGGGCCCTCTGATTGGTTGTAGGTCTATCCAATTGAGTGCAGGGGCATTGTCTTTCCTGGTTCGGTTGAAACACGCCCCATAATCACAACCCAATAGAGCAGTATCAGACTCATATTCTGACTAGAATCTGAGTATGACGATGTCAGGCTAAAGCAGCTCCTCTCAAAAGTAGGAAGTGTTACTATAATACATACATTTATGAACCTGTAAATCTTCCACATTAACACTCTTTTTGCTGTAAGACTGCCAAGTCAGTAGTCATGAAATAGCAGTTTTGTGGTTTTTTAACTGTGTCTTTTTTAAATTTGAGGTCAGAAAGCTAAGTGGCAAGCTAAAAAAAAGTGTTAAAAAACCTGACACAACATGACACAATGACATAAAAAAGGCATCAGTGAATGACTCTGGACAGGTAGCAATTTGTAATTAGACCTGAACTAACCATTTTAAACTAGTGCTGAACGCATTAAAGAGAGACATGAACACACAATACACGGTCAGACAACTTACACAGACTAGATTCATGTGAATGCAGAGTATGTACAGGGGTTGATATTTGACATCTACGCTCTGATCTCATCATTCTCCATGAGCTCACACCAAGCTCAGCTCAGCAGAGATCCTACAGTGATGATAAACCTCCTCCAAAACCACATTAGATACAGAGCTCAGATATTATGTGGACCCCGTGTGGTTATTCCCCAAATGAGCAACTCCAACCAGTGCAGGGAATATACTAATTAGTGCACTGATATGGATAAATCTAATCTAAACCCAGCAATCCACCTGATTTGCAGCAGCAGGCTAACACACATCCACTGCACATAGAGTAATTATTCACTCACTGACATGAGCACATTAAAAATTAAAACAAATTCTCGGCTTGGATCAGACAATCATAAGCAGCAGACCATCCCTGCATGGAAACAAGTTCATTATACTCAGATATCCTATTGAAATCAAAGCATCATAATGCACCAGCCAAACAACAACCAAATGAAAAGAAAACTGACACGACGCCACGACAAAAAAGTAATTCATAATGAATACCAATGCAGATTATTCACAGAGATAGATGGCAGCAGCAAACAGACACCAATATATCACCCACAACAGATCAACACTAGAGCCCGACCAGTACTGGATATCAACAATATCTTTAACATAAACACATGGCATAAGCAAACATTTTAAAAAGGATCTTTTGAATTACATTCGGAAAGAACTGAGACCAAGCTATATGCACTGAGCAGGACATACAGGGTTAAACTTCTCTCCGGTGGACAAACTATGTAATGGCAACACATTATCTAAATTATCCCTGTCAGTACACGATTCGTACCAGAAACTTAATTCGTTTTCAACCTTTCCCCTGACAAATGGGCTATCCTGACCCTAACCATTTGAGGTTAATGTCATCAACGATCTTTGCACATGCGTAGAACGGACAGGGTTTCCAGTACGGATCGGGCACCAAGAATTCCAAACAAATCTTTGGCATTTCTGCATTAAATTTTTTATTGGCCGACATATACCCAATTAAGAATAATATCTGCAATAAGTTAAAATTAGCTAATAGCACCTTGTCAGTTGGAAATCAACTAATAGGACACAAAACATATCCAGCTGCCATATTGCCAAGCACACAAACAGAGTGAACCCAGACATCCACTCATGTAAGCATGTTAGCACAAGCAGAGGATACATTACTTACCTTTGTAAAGTGTGCTTTCAGCTTGAGGCAAATAGCTGGCATGGCAACCTTCAATGAGAGGGGAGTTGCAGCTGCAGCCTGGAGTGGACACACACTTTTTCCTCCACAAAACCATCCTGAAGAGACGTGATTGGACTGTTGGTAGTTTAAAATGCTACATAAGCCGCAGTAGCAGGAATAGTTTGAAACAAAGTTTGCATATGGCAGCAACAGCAGAGGAAAAGAGGAGGCATATGGCACAGCCGCCTTAATCTGCAAGGGTGTGATATGTTGCAGCAAGTATAACGTTATGTCACATGTAGCAGGGGACAACTAGTGTCAGTGTCAGCCCAAACTTTATGGTTGAACGATTAACTGTCTGTATTAAAACTACAATTTGAAAGAGCACTGTCAAACCGAGTGCCATAATTTTAACTACTACTTACATTATTATCTTGACAAGCTGTTGGCGACTCAATTTCAATGGCAGAAATGATAAATCGAATTCATCCAAACTAAAATAAGTCATATACTTTAAATACATATTAAGCTAATTCCACGAGTTGGCTAACTACAAAGCTTTTGTTCGGTTTGTACACTCGGTGAAAGATAGTTTATTAAAGCATGACACTGCACTCTGTATCATTTTGATGCCACAAGAATAAACAATTTATTTTTGCTATTCAAAAACACGAACAAAGTGGTGACTCTTTCACCACATAAACGCTCTACGTGATCGCGTATAGCCTACCTTAGTGTAAAAAGTAAAAGTGCTCGTTATTCAGAAAAATGTCCCACGTCAGATATGATTTTGTGTCAACATGTAAGCAGCATTTTAATGGTGTAGCTAGTCAAGTGGAACTCATTTTAATTACGTTGTATACTGCGTAGTTTGTTCTATAACAATGCATCATATTTTATAAACTCACAGTTTTTCTTTGTAAAATCTTAAAATGCAAAGTAACTAGCAACCACAGCTGTTAGATAGCTGTTAGATTAGACAAAAATAATATTCCCTCTGAAATGAAGTGTAGTATAAGCATGAAGTTGCAGGGAATAGAAATATTAAATTTAAAGCAGCCATATTATGCTCATTTTCAGGTTCATAATTGTATTTTAAGGTTATACCAGAATAAGTTTACATGGTTTAATTTTCAAAAAACACCATATTTTTGTTGTACTGCAGTGCTCTCTCACTGCTGCAGATCCTCTTTTCACCTGGTCTCTGTTTTAGCTACAGAGTGAGACCTCTTTTCTTCTTCTTCTTCTGTACTATCTTTGATTGCACTGCACATGTGCAGTAGCTCAGATGTAGATCATGTCAGCTAGCTAGCTCCATAGACAGTAAAAGAAAGGCTGTTTCTACAACTTCGGTCAGTTACAAGGCAGGATTAGCTGGGAGACTTCTAAATGAGGGCGCACATGTAAGTAGTTCTTTTGGAGATTATGGTGAACTTGTGTGTGTTGTAGCAGTGCTTTGCTATTGAGAACGAGGTGGCATGCTAGCGTTAGCATGCTAATGCTAACGCTACGAGCTAATGGTTGCGGTTAGCCAGCTCGTTTCGGCTTGTGACATCACAAGCCGTGCTGATTTTGAACAGCTCACCCAGAGACTGAAGGCAGGACACATTCAGAAACTGTATCTCACTCTAAACAGCATGGATGGATTTTTTTCAAAGTTTGTATGTGTGTGGAAGCACCAGAGACACAACATAACACCCCAAATCCCAGAAAAAGTGATTTTTTCATAATATGGGCACTTTAAATAAATGTACATAGGCTACATACAGAAGTGATATCTTACTGAATGTGGGACAGAAAACTAGCTAAGGTTACTCAGAAGTTGAATTTTATCCCTATGACTGGATTAAAAATATGCTTGGGGAGACCTCAAAAACATGTGACTCCATTTTATGCATTATTTTTGGACTATGCATAGTTATGTATATTGCTATGTAGGCCACCAGGCCTTTAGTTCATAAAATATATTTGCAGTGTATTGCAGTGCTGGTCAGGTAAATTACAATTAGATTTTTCCCCAAACTGTTCAGTCCTACCTGAAGGAGGCAGACTTCATTGCAGCTTCAGCACATTGAAAACAGTAGATGGGTGTATCATCTAGTTGCAGAGTTGCAAATGCACCATATGGCCAACAAGAGTCTACTCCTCCGACAGTTATGAATGATTATGAATCTGTAGTCAGCGAACACAAGATGTTCAGTTTTAATACTCTTAGAGAGCAAGGATCAATACTGTACCAAACAACTTTGAATTATGTCATGCTTTTGGCAGATCTTATGAATATTGCACGTCTGATAAATGGGCACCTAGTCATTTTAAAATAAATAATAATGTAGAGAAAATGGACTGTGTGAGAGTGGAATTAACAGAATGACAATATACGTTTACACTTTTCCAGCCAGTGTAGAGCTGTAAGTATCCCAAAGTGCAGTAGGCCAATGTACAATAGGGCCAATCAGGCCTCAGCACACAATACTGAGACTGTCGCTGCCCTAAAATCAAGAATGACTTTCGTCTGGCCGTGAACGCTGGATGATGTTCAGCTGTAATCCTCTTAGCCAGGAGTGCAGATTTCAACCCATTTTGATTGGCGTGTGTGAGTGTCAGAAACTATCCCTAAAGTGACTTACATGGCTTCTTTTATTGTGCCATACATACTTCACATGAGGCCAAAACATGCTTTCATGCATACGCCACATCACACAGACGTATTATTGGAGAAAGAATTTGTCCTTCAGTATTTTAAGATTATTTATTACAACACATGGTATGAAATATGTGGTGTTGTGAAAATAGAGCTGTCCTCAGGAGTAGTTGTTGTTGTCTCTGGAATGCTGTCCATTAAGAGCTCCTCTTTTCCTTTATTAATTAAAGTCTAAGCATTTGGAAAATTAAAACCACATAGAGGGGGAGACAGAGATAGAGAAAACAATGACTTAAGTGTAGGTGGCTGCTTGTGCCTTGAGCTTTGTGTGTCTGTGTGAGTGCACATCTTTAGTGTTCACATAATGGCAGGCAAAACAATCAGGAGGAGGTAGAAAGCATGGTGGGAGCAGGACTCAGAAAATGAAGGAGAAACAAAAGAGCTTCTTGTCATTCTCATCCTTATCTTCTTCTCCTCTTCATAACCTCACCCTGTGTGTGTGTGTGTGTGTGTGTGTGTGTGTGTGTGTGTGTGTGTGTGTGTGTGTGTGTGTGTGTGTGTGTGTGTGTGTGTGCGCGTGTGTGTGTGTGTGTGTGTGTGTGTGTGTGTGTGTGTATAGCAAGAGGCTGGTTACAGCGAAGAATGCTGTGTTTATTTGTTTATCATCAATTCAGTCACAACACTGCTCAGTGTGTCCTTAGAAACCTAGGCTGATGTAGCATTCATGTACTGTAAGTCATCAAGGCAGGAATACTACGGACAACATGGTGAAATGGTATTCATTGTTAAATCCTTTGCAGGGATTGTTGCCACGGTATTTATCATCATTACAGATAAGAATTTTGTTTGGTGGGCAGCTCATTTGTAGACCAGCAGAAAGTAGTTAAGCATAATATGACTAATGCGAGAGATCATCACTGGCTCCAACACATATACAGTACTGCATATTTCCTGTGTACAAGCAACTGTGTAACATCTGCAGTCATACGTGATGCGTGTCTTCTTTTTATATTCCTTTATTCAAGTAGGTAAAAGTTTCATTGGGATTAAAATCTTTTTCAAGAGACGACAAAAACGATGCAGATAATATAAACAAGCCATAATAAGTATACATTTTATTTGATGGCGCCTTTCAGGACACCCAGGTCACCTTACAGTGGATAGAAACATTCATACAGATAAAACAGTGAGACATGGCAAAGACATGCCTCACACAGAGCATAGAGAATACTGCACACAGTTTAGGTGAGCTTTTAAAGGTATTTAAATTTCCAAGTGACCATCCAAATAAATTATAATACAAAACTTTTGACTGAGAGAGTTGGGTGAAGTCAGTTATTAAACACTGACTTGAATTTATCAAGGCAATTTCATATCAAGGGAGCAGCATATTTAACCCTCAAACCTCACTGACCTGCAGGTGGGTCAGTCACTGCAAACCCTTAATTCTTGTGGAAATCCAAAAATTCATACCAAATATTTCAGACTGAAATTAGCATAAAGTAATAATTTCATTTGATGGAAATATTCTAGACAATGCAGCAATTAACATGTGGTGTAAGCATTATACAGCTTCAATGGAGAGTTGGAACAAGCTGATACAGAATATATAGATACTGTCAGACAGTGTGGAATAAGATGATTATTCCAAATGTACAAACTGTATGTTTGGGGTGAAATGCCAGAAAAACAGCATTAGTTGTTCTTTCAAATGCCTGAAATGACCTATGTTTACTTTTGCCTGAGAAGGACTTCTTATAGAATGTGCAAATTATGACCCCTTTCTGTCTGAAGCAAAGGTTAACCGTGAAAGTAGCGTGACTTCCGCAAAACCACATCAATAAATTCTGTTACATTACTGAAACCTTGAAAGAAATTCGATTTAGATCCTCATAAATTGATGTGTTGTCCCTTTTGAGTGAGTACTTCATTTTAGGAAATGTATACTGTCTCTTCTCCATCTTCTGAAGCTAGGTGGAAGCTGATGCTTCCAAGGTGACTAAGCCTTCTAGAAGATAAATGATATAACCACTTGAGCTTTTGCTTTAATGGAGCAAGCTTCTGGCATACATCCAAATATATCAAACAAAGGGTTGGCAGAGATTGTTCAACACTGATGTTCACCAAAGTTCATGGACCTTTTTAACAGCAGACATTTTGACTTGTCATAGTAGGAAAAGCACAGCTGAAATTGATAACCTTAACGATGGCTCAATTCCATCAAGTGTCCCAGTAAGCTATTTCAGTGAGTCAGCATGCACAACACCAGGGCCTCTCCTAAGTGGAATGCAGCCATCATTAATGGATTTGAATACACCTGTGCTTTTCCTACTATGACATGTCAACATGTCTGCTGTGAAAAAGGTCTATTGTTGACCTTGGGATGAGTACGAGTGACAAACCCGTCATCAACTCAGGCTCCACTTGAGTTTAGATTATTTTGTCATTTTATTAATTCTCCAGCTTGTAAGTGGATCGTTGAGATTTCTTTTCACACAGTCGTATCATTTATTTTTGTAAAGGGGGGATTTAAAATGGTTTGGGAGACTTTGACAAACAATGTTGTCCTATGTAGTTAGTTAATGTGGAGGACTCTCTTAATGCAGAGAGATGATATAAACACAAAAACACTAAAAATCACTGGGTCAAATTGGTCAAATGTTTTGTTAGTTGTACAATATAATAAACACAAGACATTTCATACTGCAAAGGATAAACATTATTAACAATCAGTAACAACAAATAGTGACATGTAAGTTTAAAAAGAGCGAGTGAGTATATAACAATCAGAAACCATACCGAATTTAGTTTGGATAAATAACCCAAGAGTAAAATAAAAAAGTAACACTAACACTGGGTAAACGAGAGGTATTAACCCAATATTGCGCTGGTGCTATGTTGACCCAAATTAGAAAACATCATGACAGGGCGCCCGGATAGCTCAGTTGGTAGAGCGGGCGCTCGTATAAAGAGGTTTACTCCTCGACATAGCGGGCCCGGGTTTGACTCCAACCTGCGGCCCTTTGCTGCATGTCATTCCCCCTCTCTCTCCCCTTTCATGTCTTCAGCTGTTCTGTCAAAATAAAGGCCGAAAATGCCCCAAAAAATAATTTAAAAAAAAAACCATCATGACAGAACAGGTCATATTGGTTTAAATGAATCTCTAGAATATTAGTTATACAAAAACTGATTAGATTTTTTGACAAAAACCTTCAAATTCTTATAATGAAGCTGAATCTGAAGTCAACCTGAGTTCAAACAGGCATGTTATCAGCAGGGAACTGCTGTGCTCGTCTTGTGAGTGACTAAATTCTAAAGAATGAATTCTCCAGAAATGAAGGGAATCCATAACTTGCTGGTTCATGATAAACTCAATGAAGCTGTGAATTGCTCATACTGTCTACTGAAAAACTCCCCTGAATAAAAACGATCCAATACTCATTGTCACTCACTATTTCTCTCTAAAGCTTTTCTCAGCTCCCTGTCCGAGAGCCCATTAATATCTGAAGAAAAAGTGATGGAATTGAATTTTTCTTTTCTTTTTTTTTTTTTTTTTTGCTGGGTAGAAAGCTGTCAACAGATTATGTGGGAGGACAGCGAGTTGACAAGATTTGTCAGTTTTCACTCCTTCTACCTCCCGCTCTCACACACACACGCAGGCACGTAGGCACGCACATGCACATGCACATGCACACGCACGCACGCACACACACACACACACAAGCAGAGAAAGCCCCCCACTAAATAAATAAGTGCCACAAAGAAGGACATATGGATAAACGTGCTGATTTACATGTATTACACTTTATTTGCCTCTCCTTCTCTGCTCATCATCCCTGCCTTACTTGCTTTTGTTCCCTCCATCAAACCGACTCTGCCTCTCATTTTCTCCATCATTCTGTCTACTTTTGTCTTACTCACCCACTCTCTAACTCTGTCACCTCTCCTTATGTCTCACATCTCAGTCCCCATCCCCTACTCCCTCTCCTTTTCTGCCAGATGCCTGATTCAAGTCATGTGTTTATACCTCCTGCTGTTCCTCTCTTTCCTCCCACGCTCCCACTCTTACCTCATCCTCACGGTTTCTTCCTCTCTTTCAGCTCTGCTCCTCTCTCTCTCTCTCTCGTTCCTTCCCTCTCCTCATTTCTTCTTCTTCTCCCACTTTCTCCCTCCTCCTGTGCCTCTTAGATAACTGTCTAAGCTGCTGACACTTTTATCACTGTAAGACCAATAGAAATTGAGGAGGGTGCGACAACCATCCATGTCACCCTGTCACTCCCTCTTCATCCCCCCATGTGGATTCCTTCCATCTTTTTTCTACAGCAGTTTTCTGAGATCCATCACATCCTCCATCCTTGTCAAGTAAATCACCTCCTCTCCTCCTTGTTACTCTGTGAGACTTTTTCCTTGTTGTGCTGTGACAAAGTTGCTTAAACATCTTCTCTTGGCAGCCTCAATAGAAGGTTGCTATATATACTGTATATGGTTCATATAGCCTATGGTTCAAACAAAAAAAGACTACCATAGAAGTTCCCTTTTCCAACACAGAGCTACATGATGCATTAACATGAAAGATTTGGGAATGATTCAGTCATGTATTCCACTATAATCTTGCAGCATTGTCTCATTTTAAATTTACTTTAATTGTTCCACAGGTGGCAACGAGGGCTACAAAATATGATTAAAGTTGTGGTTAATTTGATAAAATACAATACACAAGTTCAAGTTTTGGCAAAAATAAATCTCTACATAACCCAAGGCTGCTTTTCATATATCCATGAGCCTCTGGTGACCTTTTCTATGAAAGAAAAAGAAACAACTTTAATGGAAAAACTTCTGAAATTTGCATAGTGAGTGAGGTGAGCAACTCACACCAGTCTGTATTTGAAACCATTGATATGCTCCACTAAATAAAGGCTTTAACATAACTTCTCTCCTTGCTCTGCCCAGGACTGTATGAAGAATGTTTTAAAAAAAAAAAATAGTTGTTGTCACTAACAGTCTTTGTGGTTTAAGCACTTCAGCCTGATGTAATATTTGGTCTCAGTGCTGGCAACATATTACAGCATCCAATAACCACATCCAACTTCTCCCCATCACTCTTCACATGCTATGTGATTGCTGCATGGCTGTTGTTCAAAATTTAAGAGCGAGCTCAGAGAAACACAGCGCATTTGCTTTTCATACAATTTCCTACAATTCACAACAATTCTAGCTTAACTCACACACACAGGCAGACACATGCAAACACACACGTGAGTGACTCAGACAATGTGCTCTGGTGATACCAAATTGGGGGGGGGGGGTTACAGCAGACAAATACAGCTGGCCATGCTTGTACACTCCACTAAACCAATTGTTCTGCAAACACACGCCAATGCTCTAGACACAAAAACAAACACACACATTCAAAATTGCCCACATGCGCGAGAAGATGTTCACTTGGCACTGTGTTCTGTCAAAAAAAATGCATACTAGTCCTGATCACTTATGTAACATTTCTCAGTTGAATTGCCATCATTTTCAAAACTTATATAGCCTTTTTACTTCTGCTTTTATCATTTTCCTCACTAGGCGATGTGAGGGGGATGCCCTCCCTATTGTTAGCAAAATTACCAAAATGCATGCCCCTTGTTAACCTGCCATCCCCCTTTCTGTCCCCTAGTAGCAGAGAGAGTGCAAGGGCAGAGGGGTTGTTTAGTTGAATAGGTTAGTCTAGTTGCCTGACTCATTAATCCTTTCTCTGACCAAGGTTTGTGCAAGTTAGAATCTATGGCCCCAACCATGGCTCTGAAATATCAATAGTCTAACTGTGTATTCATAATTCCATGGCGCTATCCATGCTGCTGAAGAAGCAGATGGATTTGTAATTTTAATTTATTTAATCACCAACTACAGTATTATTTTACATGCTGAGATTAAAATAATGCTGATCTGATAAGGCTCCGACTGTTCCCATATGCTGGCCTTTAGTTCTTCCAGATCAGCACTAGTAAATATTCCTCTATTTTTGCCACAAGAGACAACTGATAGAACTCTGACGTTTTATTTTCTTCACATAAAGCGTTGTCCATTAGAAAGTCGTGCAGAGGAATGCTGAAGTGAAGCTCCACCTGGCTCTGTTGTCAATCCTCATTATTTCTGCCTGCCCAGCAGGCAGCTATTTACTAATGACAAGTTGACAACTAACTTACTCCCCAGGCCGGGGAACTTTTGCTCATGTTCTTTCTTCTGGGTAGTAGACACACACACACACACACACACACACACACACACACACATACATAGGCTATAATCATGCCTCTCGGGTATTACTTCTGAGGTTATACACACAGACATGCACACACTTTGTCTCTGGTGTATTGTCCCAGACAGATAGTCCTGCTACCTCATAAATGTTAACCTACATTGTATGTGCGTCCTAGATCTGCCTGGTGGTCTGCATAACTTCTTTGTCTTACAAATGTGAACAGACACACACACACACACACACACACACACACACACACACACACACACACACACAAACACACGCACACGGACATGCACACACACGGACACGCACACACACACGCGCGCGCGCGCGCACACACACACACACACACACACACACACACACACACACACAAAGTATCTCTTTTGGCTATAAAGCGGGTAACCTCATAAATCCTCTAAGACAATTACCCGAAATCATTGTTGTTATTCCCACAGAAATCAAGCATCTCTCATATAAGGGAAACCTCAATGTTTACAAGGTTTGTGTGTGAGAGTTACAAAACCGTAGCCTATATAATATATCAGGTTTAAAATACTACACACTGTAACATAACTGCAACTTAACTGTGGCTCTTTTGGACTCCACATGAAGACAAATACATGCTTTTTATCACCTTAAGAATATATCAAGAATAAAGAAAATATGTCTCCGCAGGGTTTAGAAAAATGCTTTACAGGTCTCTCTTAAACGTCAATCAGATTCAGAAAGCTGCTGCTAGAGTCCTCACTTAAGCAAAGAAAGAGGAGAACATGGGTGAATTTTAAAATCAAAGATTCCAAAATACATTTCTGACCTGCTGCTACATTATGAACAGTCCAGACCGCTCAGATCGTCTGGGACAGGTCTGCTTATACTGTCCCCAGAGTCAAAACTAAACATGGAGAAGCAGCATTCAGTTTATATGCACCACATATATAATAAAATACATTCATATCTGACACTACGCTAACTGTGTTTTGTATTGCCTTTGTGCATTTTTTGCACCCCTGACCCAGTGAATTTCCTTTTTGGATAATAGAGTGTCACAAGGAGAGAGTCCACGCAACAAATACATTTATGAAAACTAAAGTTAACACAAAATAAACAACAGGGTGTGAGATGAGCAATAAAAGTGTGGATGTGTGAGATGTGTGCTGGGAAAGTGTTAAAGATGCACAAAAAAAAGGAAAGGCAGGACTAAGCATACGGGCAAGCTTTTGTAGCCGGGGAACCTTCAACTACAGTAGATGAACTGACGACCCCCTACTGTCAACTGATTGTGTACAAGACTTGACAAGGACAGCTCTCTGGACGATGTAGGATGCCATACCGCCCCCCTCATAAGAATACGGTTCCACCATGACATCTGAAACATTATACAAATTTAAAATCAAAGTCAAAGACAATACAATTTCCTCAGTTTTAACTTATGGCCTTTCTGAAGTAGCACCATTAGACCATCACAACATACCACCTATAGAAACATAATGGCCTAATGGCTCCACAAAACCCTGAAATATTCAGGTGTACACATAGGAATGGCTGTTTAATTTTGATGTGTTTGAGTTTACTTTGTTTCAAAAGTCTGAAAATTACGACAAGATGGATTGAGGGGTGACCCCGAATAGTTGAAGATTCGATGCATCGATATGCGGAGCCTGATTCGACCACCAATCTCACAGTCGAATCTTCGCGGGTGTTACTATGAAACGAGGATCATACCATTTTGGCAATATGGGGGTGCTCAATGTCTAATTTCACACAGATCTACTGGTTTTGTACGGTTATATTAAGTTATATACAGCCTTTAATTATGATAATGCTGTAAAAAAATATAAACGTGAAAAGAAAGAAGCGTTCAATAAATATTTTTTACGTGTGTGTGTGTAAATCCAACCACCCCTGTGGCAGATTTAAGTTTCACTTTCCCTGATCCGTGACAGACGAGGAGCATCTTAGCGGCAGGGATTAACGTTACTTAACAATGTCTGGAAAAAGAAAATCTAAAGTGTGGATGCACTTTGAAATGGTAAAAGATGATCCAAAAAAAGTAAAATGCAAGTTGTGCCAACAGCTCATGTCCTACCACTCGTCAACAACAAACATGGCTTTCCACTTAAAACGGGTAAGTTTATTACCAATAAAGACGGTTCACTCTTTCATATATAATGGCGCTTTTAATTTATGAATAGCAATATCATATGTTGGGACTTAAAATATGTTTGTCTTTTTTCTAGATCCACCCACAGTATCAGACTGATGACGGCAGTTCATCTAGTAGTAGTACCGGAGCTGCGCCAAAACTAACTCAAAGAAAGCTAGATTTGAGAGCCATTGTCCGAGAAAAGGAAAAGAGAAATCACGGACAAAATTGCAGAGTTTATTGCGCTCGACATGAGGCCAGTGAATGTTGTGGACGGTGAAGGTTTTAAAGAATTAATGCGCACTTGAGCCAGGATACACAGTTCCCAAAAGAGAGACGGTTATGCATGCGGTGGATGCGAAATACGCGTCCATACGCGCGGAGGTTTACATGTTAATAAACAATTGCAAAGCAGTCAGCCTCACCACAGATATTTGGACCTCGCTGCAAATGGAGGCATATCTTACCGTTACAGCCCACTTTATTACTGACGCCTGGCGACTGGAAAATTTTGTGTTAGCAACAAAAACCTGCTGACTAGTGTCGTGCCCCTCCCAACCCATTCACACACACACATAGATGATTCGACTATCAGTCGACTATAGAAAGATTCGACAATTCTGATTCGAATGTGTAAATCCTTAGTCGGGGACACCCCTAGATGGATTATTGAATTAGTATTTAGTTAACTTTCGTCAGTACTGTGTAGTATTATGTTTTTGTTGTTGCTTCTCTATTTTTCTTTTTCTTTTTATTTTGGACTTTACTGTTGTTTGGAAATGTATACGCAGCATTCTGGTCCTGGCTTGTATGAATTGATGGTGTCTTGAAGACTAATACTGGCTGGGCATAGTTATACTGTATGCATGACATAATAATAACACATTTCATTAATTAATCCATTCATATGTTATTCAAGACTTCAGTAGAGAAAATATAAGCTGTTGTCTAAATGCTTTAAACCAAACATTATGGGTTAGTTTATGTCAGCGTACATATATTTACAGACAAACAAACCTTGGTAATGTTACACAGAAAATGCTGGCAAATTCACCTGATGCATTTACTGCTTCCCTTTAAACTATGAAAACATTTCACCTGGATCCACTTTTTATGGCAGCCCTAAAACTTATTCTAACAGCATACTCAACAAGATCAATTGTCACTCAGAACCTGAGTATCACCTGGAACTCAGTGACTCTTCATAACAACTTGATGTTAAGTGGAGCATCAGCACTGAACTATCCAAAAATGTCCACATGCTTTACAACTTCCAACTCATGCACCAGTTCATGTTCAAATTAAAATATTATTCCAATCCCTTTTTTCACAAGTTGGGGGTTCAACATTTTCTGAAAATAGATGAACCCTAAAACTTAATAGTTGACGGATGTCTTGTGTACAAATACAGGCTTGTGAAATCGCTGTAATACTGTAATTCTTCCTGTGACTGCAAATACAGTAGCTGCTGTGTTTCTCACTCCTTCCTTACCTCTGTGTATCTTACAAACACACACGTAGCAGAAGGAGGTGTGTCACTGATCGAAGCAGCCTACTCACAGCATGTTGCCTTCTAAATTATTTGGAAACAGGACAGAAGCATAAATAAGCCCATACTTCAGCTACACTGCTTAAGAACAGTACTACATTTCACTGTATGAGCCTGCTGAATGCAGCATATTACATACAGTAATTTTCCTGTGGCGCTCATATCTTCAGAATTGTGGTCTATAAGGGACTGGAGGAAGGCGCAATAGCATTTGTGAACAATGTCCTTCAGCAGTCTTAAGACAACACAATAAGTCACTATTCCCCTGAAAAACCCTCACTACAAGACTATCTGTAATGAAATATGGCATTATTCCTCTGTGAAACACCTCTTTCAGTTTCCACAGTATGATCACCTTTCCTCCAATTATATCTGTGCTCCAGAAACACACTGCGAGAAAAGAATTCTTTGTGTTAAAGTAATCTACTGTGACTCTTGAACAGGCACAAAGAGAACGGCTGTATTTAAAAAATAAAACAAGACAGACAGAGCAAGAAATCTTTTTATTAAATGAAAACTCCCCATGAATGATCTCACCATTTCATTGGTTTCTAAGTGAAATGGGATGCCTGATTAAACCCAACTCATTAGCAGAAAGTGCAGGATAAATGGGAAGTCAAAGAACTGAGGAGAGAGTGATTCTAATTAGATTGAAGACATAACGACCAAAGAGGATCTCAGTCATAATATTACAAAGATGGCTAAATTTAAAAAGGGAAACAAGATTGCCACTTACAGAATATTAACAATTCTGTTGCTT
This sequence comes from Sander lucioperca, assembly GCF_008315115.2. NCBI lineage: Eukaryota > Metazoa > Chordata > Actinopteri > Perciformes > Percidae > Sander > Sander lucioperca. The sequence goes on along the minus strand of NC_050185.1, from coordinate 17,440,948 downwards.
TAAAGAGAAAATGCCCTTATTAAAGCACTAAGCACACCCAAATATACACTCTCCTTTTGTTAGTATCAATTTTGATTTATGAAACAACAAATAAGAATTTTTATTTAGCAACTTTCTGTCATGTTTGAGACTTAATGAAAATGGATGCTTGCTGCCAAAATGTGGCAGATTCCAAGAATTGAAATATCTGAGAAATGAATAATAAACATTTCAGTCAAGGTTTTAAAGCATTTATTGCTGAATAATTTTCATTTTAATTTGGCGATGTGGCTCTGCACTTCTGATTGGAGCATGCTTGACACAGACTGTCCCTAAGCTCACAACCCCCCAGGTACAGCCTGAGATTCACAACATTTGATGAAACTGGAAGACATTAAATAAAACATTCAGCATTCACAACTTACAGCTAAATGCTGATAGGAAGGCTGGGGAGGTGGAGGGAGTTACAGTTCTAAAAGCAGGCAGCCATGTAACAGCGAGGAGAACAGAGCTCAGCCTTGTGACTGATGCAGACAGAATGAGCGCCAAATGTCTATATGGACAGCCTGTTTCTTGAGAGCAAAAGGTTGTGGACATACATGATTGGAGGATGTATGGAACATGTGACTATAAAATTAATCATGCTGTGTGAAAAGCTTACGAATACAAAGTGTGTTTCAAAAATGTGTAAGAAGCCAGGATGCTAAATACATTTTTCTTAAAGGGATATCACAGTCCTAGCTTGTTTTTATACACATAGTTCATGTTTATCTTTAAAATATGGTAGGAATACACATTGATTTGTTCATTTAAACCAAAATGTCTTCAGACTGATTGCGTTTACAGCAAATGTTGCATTTCTTTCTACTCTTCACTGCCATGTACCTTGCTCATGGGCTAAACAGAGGGTTCAAGCATTTCATATTCAAAGCTAGAACAGTGATAAGTACAATATTGGAGTTTAGGGATAAATAAACTATACATTATTACATTAACATTGCCAGCATATTATATAAGACTGATAACAATCACGCCAAATGTCACATAGGTGCAGTTTTATAAGACATGAAGAGAATAGCATATTGATATCCATGTAAAGAGAAGGGAAGAGCAGCAAAGTATACACAGTCTCATGGAAGTGGTGGTTGAGCTGAAAAAGTTACAGTAAATATGCAACTTCAGACAGGCCGGTAAAGGCTGGTGAAATCCATAATGCCCACAAAATATACTGAAACAAAAAGATACCAGCTGTTGTCTGCACACTCGTTTCCTATCAAGAAGTTTGGAAGAGGACGAGGTGACAAAAGGACTGTCCATTAGCCAGTCACAGGACTTAATCATGTCTTGGCAGATTAAAATTCCTATTGTTTGATTGTACTATTACAGTTAACAAACATGCCATCACTAAACATGCATTAACAAAGGATTATGTAGTGTTATGAGAATGTGTTATTTGTCTTCTATATAGGATACCAACATTTCTTGGAGTTTAGAATCAAGCCTACATGATACCAACATTGATAGAAACATAGAACATGATAGCCAACATTAATGATTCCTACAAATTATCATCAGAAATTTTCTGTAAAATCTGTCATCAGTAATAACCAGGGATATTTGTGATGTCACTTTGAAATAGAGTTTATAGTTTGGCTTTACTGCTCACTGCCTTCTAATCAGCCAGAAAATCCAAAAGTTTGCACAGCAAAGTTCAATAAAGAAACTGCAACACTGAGTGTGATAGGGTGAGACAAGGATCACAGTACACAAAGTATCACACAAAACATACCTGTCTTCAGGTTTTAAAGTGCTTCAATGTGATTAGTAATTTAAAGATTTGCTACTAAGACATACAGAAGAGAACCTGACCCCTAAATATGTGATTTTTGGAGTAAAGAGTAAAAGGTTTTCAACATGTATGTATCTCACTCAAATGTATGGCGTGTATCCTTAGAGCCTTGCAAACATGTTGAATTCAAATCATACCATATGAATCACTTCCAAAGCCTTTTTTAATGTTTTTAAACTTGCATTTTAATATAATCCGCTTGCAGTCTTCTCCTCTTTCAGTACATTCAGGCCACTAACTCTCTATATGCATTATCGCTTTCTGTGCTCTGCACAACAGTGGATCCATGTTAGATTACATCTGTCACGTGAGTGCCACAACTGTTTTTGTAATGGCACAGCAACATGGATTCCAAGGCAAATTTCCCTACAGGGACAATTAAATATTATTCTCTCTGAATACAGCACTTAAAAGGTGTCGCTGCAGTTCAGTGTCCTCAAGCACAAAGGAGAGATGTTACACTTTTTGTGCAATGGTGATATGTTTTTGATTGGAGCTATTACTGTTATTCCAGTTTCTATTTCTGTGTTTTTCATCCCCTCCTGTGTTCTTGTGTGAAATTCATGAACAGATCAGCAGGCAAAAAGAAGATTCAAGGCTATGATGATGATAATAAAAAAGATGTTAACTTAGCTTAAGTAATTGCAGCATTTTGAGCGTGTGATTGATTAGTGGATGGCTTTGTGTGATTGAATATGTTAGCTCACATGCTTAATGTGGGTAAAAGTCACAACAAAGAATGTCTTTGATCAGGTTGATATAATAGAACAAGGAAGCATTTTTACACATTATCTCCACTGTGACAGCCCCTACTCTCCAATCCCCCTTTTAATATAAGCCCTCTCCTTTTTTCTTTAAAATCAAATTTAATACAAGATTGCAAAATTTCCAGCAATCACCACCTCCCGAGGTTGTGTGTTTAGGAATGTGGTCCGCAGCATTGTTGTTCGCTACCTCCTGCTGTTATAATCTGGCTAAATAGCATCTTCAGACATGTGGTGTATCTGTGATTAGCTGTGTTCCTCTGGAAGAGAGATTTATGAGTTTCAAGATGCATTGTTTTATTGAAAGCTCAATAGCAAGACATACATGTTCTACTATGTCCGCCTTTTCAAATGACTCTTTTATTTATTTTTCTATTAATCCTGCTCAAACGGTAAAATGTAAAGGGAGTTTGAATGCTTAATTAAATATTAATCTGTCCTGTAAGCTTCAAGAAGATCCTCCCAATAACACTTCACTGATGTACCTGTGAGGAATCCACACAACACACAGAGGAAAAAGCCTCCGCACCCTCCACTTCCTCACACTCAGTACGCACTGCACACTCAACGTGTAACTCTCCATAGGGGTGTAATTACGTTTGTGGTGTAAACTGGGTAATTAGCCATGTTTCTACTTAGCTCTCAGCTGGAAACGTGGAGAGGAGCGAGCAGAACAGCAGACAGACACATCACCACATCTGCTGACTCTGATTCCATCGCAGGATAATGCAATTCTTCAACAAATCATTACAAAACACATGCTAGCATAATGAGAATTATCCATATGCTGCATAAACAATCACCATCGTTCCCTTTTATGTTTCACCCTCCCCTCCTAAAGCGCCCTTTGTGAGAATACAAATGCATTGCACAGCGATTTCTGCACACTCATGCACAGTATGTGCACAGTATTTGACTTCTCCAACATTAGATTTTTTTCAGACAATCTTACATCTGATTTGGTTAATTTAATCAGAATCAGCAAATACTGTACTGTACCACGATCATGATGCAAACTCCATCTGCTGATGAAGAGTTGAGACCATGAGACTGACGTTGAGGCCTGAATGAGTTTAAACCTCAACCTGAAGGTGGAAAACAACCAGTTAATTCATGAATGTATAACAAGCTAAATCACAGACATCTATGCAGACTTTAATGTAAACCTCTCTCTACCTGGTAATGGAAAAGTGGAGTATGTGGAACCATCCCTTAGCAGGTCTAATCCTGCAGATAAGAAAAACAAACAAGGGGGAGTTATACCTGTCATCTCTCTGTGATCAGATTAGAGGTTATGCAGATAGAGGCTTAAGACAGTTATCTACTGGCTCATCCTGAAGACAATACAGGAGAACACATAGATGGCATCACATGGACTGACTGAAAAATGTTTAGCTACTGGATGGGTACAGCAGGAGGAATTAATAAGGATACTAAAGCTAAATTACATTTTGAAATATTTAACATCTTGCACAGTTGTCATGCTCCCACCACTTTAAGGGTATTTGGGTTTTAATGCCATTTTTAATTTTGTGGACTGTTTCTTTTGCTAGCATGACCCAAATGCAGAAACCAGGATACAGACTGAGGACATCAGCAAAATCTACAGTATAGCAAAACAGACAGTAGAGACATATATGTTGAAACAGGTAGGCTGTCACATCAATATTTTAAAGGCAGCTGAAACACTTTCTTAGGGGGCATTCAACAATTACAGAGGAAAACATCCATCAAAGGAAATGCAGCTGTGGCAGTAGCAATCATGAGAGGCAGTGCAATTGGGATGCTATGTATTACAGGTATTTGTCCTTATGTCACCCACCTGCCACACACCAAAGGTGTATTGTGACACAGCATGCAGTTTTGTTCTGTGTCAATTATGCTGCTTTACTAAATAATATGTCCATGAACATATAGATGGGTTAAAAGCAAAGTTATAAAGAAAAACAACATACAGCCAGTAAAACCAATTTAATGCATTGATTCTTCAAGTCTTTAAAGTCCACTGGACAGATGAACCCCATTCTACGAAAATATATCTCTCCATTTGGTGTTTTGATGATGGTGGCGAAAAGCACTGTCTAACACTTTAGCCCAAACTATTCATGGCCCTCATGCCTTGTATGGAAAAATCAGCATTTTTTATGTTTTTCTGATCATTTATTAGTTTGTCCTTTAATGTCTCCCCCATCTGAATATTAATAGAACAACTTAGCAGAGTAGTTGATGATGAAGAACTGTATTCCAGCATGTGCCAGTACACTGTGATATCACTGTTGGGTGTGATTACAGATACACTCCCAGGTGCGACACACTTAAAACTTTTAGCCAGAGAGGGAAGTGAAACACTGCTTCAACGGAGTCTTAAAAAGCTCACACACTTTTTGCAGATGATATGCTGCTTAATATGACCTGATGAAATTCCTAAAATAGGGGGAATGGTGTCATACTATAAGGCTACTGTAGTCTGGCAGTGATGTGAATCTGATATCAGTCACAGTGTGCGACTTTAAACGTGGACTGTGTCCCCCCTTCTCCCAACTCAAAAAAAACCAAACAGAACTTTGACACAGGTTATGTTTGCCCAAATATCATCAAAACATTGTTTATCTCTCTGCATTGAGATTGCCTCCAATGACGTTTTTCCAGTGAGGGAGATGCCACCCCACACCATCACACTGCCTCCACCAAAAGGTGTTACTCTTTCGGTGCAGCAATCAGCATAGCGTTCTCCGCGTCTTCTCCACACTTTGATCCTACGATCCAACTGCCGTAGGCAGAATCTGGACTCATCACTGAAGATAACGTTCCTCCACATGTTCAGGTTCCAGTGCACGTGTTGCCGACACCAGCGCAAGCTTGCCTGATGGTGAAGGGCAGTCATGGCAGGACTCCTGGCAGCCCTATGAGACCAGAGATTGGCTGCGTGCAGTCTGTTCCGGATTGTCTGGGCAGAAAGCTGTCGGCCATATCGTCCTGCAAACCTTGACTGCAAATCTGTAGAAGACAGCCTACGGCACCTAAGTGCTGACAGGGTGAGGAAATGGTCTTCTTGAGATGTCGTCTTCTTGGGACGCCCACTTCGCAGCCTGTCTTTATATCCCCCGTTATATGGAACTTGGCCTTCAGTTTGGAGATGGTACTAGGGCTCAGGCACCTGATTGGCAGTACCTGGGGGTACCAGAAGCAACAAAATTTTTCATGGGCGCAACCCACATACTCAGCGCTGCTGTTCATCCCACAAATGCATGTTCCTTACAAATGGGGCACCATTTGAAAAGGAACTAAACAGGCTTTCCAACAGTATAAGATTTATTGCCAAAAAGCATTGTTACCACAGAGAAATAATCTACCAAACACAAATTTCCTTACTTTTTGTGCTAAGTTTAGTTTTTAAATGAACTGCCTCAAAGAAACAAGATACCCTCCTCTTCTTCTCATCCATGGCAATGTTATTTCGCTTAATCTAGTCTTGAGCACAAACCCTTTTTTAAAACTGTGATATTAGAGTAATTTTTAACTTTATCTACACAAATAACATGTCTACAGCTTCAGCAAAGTCTTGGGATGCTCAAAGTGAAGAGATTTTAGTAATACAGTTTAAGGTTTTCAACTGGGAAGCATGGAAACCAGCAGTGTGCTTCCAATCATTCTCTGAGATTTTATCTCTCCCAGATGTCTTCTAGCTATCACTATGACAACCATCTTATGAGCCACACCTGCTTTTTTTCAACCATGACACAGCACTTTTGTCTGTCTGCCTCGCTTTTTCCGTCTGCATTCAAACCTTAAAATGTTCCATATCTTTTATTCATTAAGAGTTTTATACAAGTTCATTCAAATTAAAGCCGGCAATTCAGTTTAGCATCGGCTTTTACAAAAACTTTCATACAATGTTAGTATATTTCAACTTTTAAAATTCATATTAATTAGAACCATTTCCACTTTTGTACATTTTCCTACAACTTCACCTTTTTCTTACACATTGAAACCAGCAATTCAGTGTAGTAACAGCTTTCCAGAAAACCTTAAAATATTCCACTTTTGTTTCATACATTTTTGGTGTTAACATTTTAATTAAATTTATACTAATTTAAACCATTCACACATGTCCTACTATTCTCACTGCTTTACCTTCTACTTACACATTAAAGCCAGCAATCTAGTTTAGCTTTAGCAATTTTGCTTTTCAGCATTCACAAGCATTTTCTGCAGAAAATGCATTTTCTAGTTTAACTTATGGTGCCCCATATTCAATCACGGGAATTCTGCACCTCCCACACAAGGACATGAGTTTCCTCTTGAGAGAAGCTTTTGTAGTAAATCCACTTCCTACTGTTCTCTGTATCATAGACTGAGCTCCAATGAAGAAGAGACCAATTCTTTAGAAAGAAAAAAAAAGAAAGAAGCTAATTTGATTGATGATGACTGACGCGGCGAGCCCCTACCCTACCATATTCTTATAATATATTTTCCATGATCACACCCTGTTACCAACTTCAATTGTGCTACATGCCTCAAGCAATGGAATATCCAAAAGTCAGCTGCCACAGCGTGAGCGCAGCACTCTGCGCCATTGATTCTTTAGAACAGAGCCCAGAGACACCAATTTGTTCCTCGACCACAACCACAATAGACCAAAATATAACACAGTGTTTTGAGTAATGCCTGCCATTCACACATTTTTCTCATTCTATTTCTTTTAAATGTTTGATTCTCCTGTTCTCTTGATAATGCAGTTGCTCTCTTCACCAACATCATAAGTACAACAAGTTCTCATCCTATCTCTGAGGGGGGCTGGAAGGCATTCTGGGAGATCATTAACCAAAAAGGTTAAGTCTACAGTACACTGTGTCCCAATTCTGTCAAGGTTTTGGTATTTTGTTCTGTCTTATTGTGGTAGTCTTGTTTTTCTGTTTCCTGTTTTATTTTGTAGTCTGTCTTGTCTGTCTTGTCTAGTTTACTTTCTGTCTTTGTTTGTTTCCCGCCTTCTTTGATTGTTCTGCCCCACCCTGATTTGTTCCACCTGTTGTGTCACCTGTCCCTCATTAGTCCTCATTACCTGGTATATTTAGTCCCTGTTCTGGCTTTGTCTCTTGTCGGATCATTTCATTCTGTTGCTGTGTTTTGCTGTTGAGTGCTGTTCTGTATCTTTGTGTCCTGACCTGTTGTGGCTACTCTTGTCCTGCTTCCTGGTACGCTTACCTTGTATTTATTTGTCGAGTAAGTTTTTCCTACCTTTGGACTCTTTTGTTTGTAGTTTTGTTAATAAATTTTGAACTTTATTTTGAACTGCGTTTGGGTCCAAGCCTCGCTAATTCCAGCTGAAACCTGACAAATTCAATAAACATACTATAAACTACTGTATGCACCAATACAGTGCATGACTTTGGAAAGAAATTATTGTATTTCACCATGGGCTAAATGTGCCACTGTGAGAGATGTGAGACATGTCCTTAAAATTTTCAAATTAAATCAAAAACAAAATTAAGTTGTTGGTACATGCCCTTCAGAACAAAACGCACAAAACACAGCGTTTTCTGATGTGACGCCACTATAGGCACAAAAACAGTTTGATTGGGTTTTGAGAAACATTGTAGTTTGTGTTTAAATAGGCTAACTACATCATTAAAGGAGCACACCGACTTATTGGGACTTTAGCTTATTCACCGTAACCCCCAGAGTTAGATAAGTCGATACATACCCTTCTCATCTCCATGCGTGCTGTAACGCTGTCTGACGCCCCCAACATTAACTTAACCTAGCACAGATCACACAGGTAACTGGTTCCAACTAGCCGACTGCTCCGAATAAGTGACAAAATAACGCAAACATGTTCCTATTTACATGTTGTGATTTGTATAGTCACAGGGTGTAAGCAAATAAGTTGGCGTGTTCCTTTAAGGTAAGGGGATCTTTGTCAACAACACACTTGGTTACTGTTAGGGAATGACCGCTGTCACTGTTAAAACAAATCACACTGACAGTATTGGAAACGGGAAACAAACAGTGGTTTGTAGACCCACCTATCCACCCCGACCACCTGCCTTTGCGGATTTTCATGTCACAATTCTCACAGTCACTCTGGCCGCTAGAGGGCTGTGTCACTTAAACATAATCATGCGTTGTTTTTGGGCATTGTCCACTTTTATGTCATTTTTTAATAAGCCACAAGAAGCTGTCTGGATTTCATTTGAGAGAATAGTATCCAAACTCCCTGCCCCGGAAATGATCAAAAGAGCTTAAAGTGCATTTTTAAATCACCGTCCCATCACTCCCATCAAATGTGTTTTTGTGGAAAAAACATGTCAGGCATAAATTATTATTCAAGGCAGTGCATTTTTATGTCTTAAAATATGATGGTGGATCTAATTTATAATACTGTATTTTCCATGTTTTGGGTACAAACTCAAAACATAGAATTTGTATATTGTACACAAGTGGATAACAACCATCAAAAGTATAATTTAAACCCCTCATTATAAAATAAGTCCTGCAGCTCATTGATCATGACAGACTGATACACATTATATGAATATTTAACCCCAAATTCCCACACTGAGTGCAAAAACAAATGCATTTACAAATGCATAATAATGCTTGTTGTATCTACAGTAAATGTGTCAGTGTAAACTATCATTTTTAGTCAAACAAAATGCCATTGTGATCATATAATGCACCAGCTCCCTCTAACACCATTAGCCTTCCTGGTAGTGTTCTTTAATTTAATCATCCATTTAATAGGTATGCATGCCAGATAAACATGCCAATGCCAATTGAATCTGCCAGTTATCATGTACCTACTGGAATAGACCACTAATGTGCACATAGTGTGCACAGTGCATGCTGGCCTTGGTGTTGGCATGGCCTCTGGCTCTCCAAGTGGAGCAGAAAAAACATACTTAAATGCCCTCAGGCCAAATCTGCTTGTGGTGGAGGGAGAGAGAGGGCAATAGAGAAGGTTTATTTAACTGGTGGTGGGTAGGAGAGAAACAAAGACGAGAAGATGAGAGGCAGCGTGGAGTGGAGAAAGAAATCAATAAGGAGCTCAGAGAAATGATGATGAGGCTGGTGTGTGAAAAAAACAACAGATAATGTAGGTGGACAGGAAAAGACAGATGAGGAGAATAATGGAATGAGTAGGGCGTTGAAGGGGGATTGGGTAATTTATGTAAAGACTGGAAAGAGGCAAGAAGGGAGGGCTGAACAATAGAATGGCCTTCTAGAAGAGAGGAAAGTTAAGAGCGAGAAATCTGCAGCTCTGCCATGAACATGTAACATGAAAGATCCTGCAGAATACCTGTGCTGCTGCCTCTGGAACCAAGATCATACATACACTTACACACACGCAGGAAATAGAGCCTATAAATACGCTTGAGAGAGTGTCCTTGATAACACTGAAATCCTTGAGCAGTCAAACCGATCAATCAAAATGTTCTGCAAGACCAGTAGAGATGAAGTTGGCTGACCGACGAGCTTTGGGGAAAACACAATTTTTTTCTTCCTGCCAGTGGATGCATGTTGTGGATTAAACGAAGAATGTTTAAGTTATGCACATCAAAGCACAACATAGCTGATGGGATGTTGTGTACGCTGGCTGAGTTCAGTTCTTTTTCTTCACAAACTGGAATCCAACTCCCTGGAGCACTTTTATGTTCACATATTTGTTTGAGTCCTTTTAAGATATAAAAACTAAATATAAAGCTCTCTAAAAGAAGAGTATGATATTTGATGTTCAAAAGAACAGCTCATCATTATTTTTTCTGGTTTTAGGGGGCGGGGGTTACTAGGTTTATCTGGGAAATAATCACAAGGATAATGATAGGGTCAAATTTTGATCAGATTCAAACTTAGACCTCCCACCAAACACGACAGTATACTCATGTGACTGGTCACTGCTTCAGTTACCGCTCTCTGCATCTTCCGCACCTGAAAAGTGAAGCCATGCCTCAAACCAGCATTCTATCTAATTTCAAGCAGAGGGCAACTCCACTGGCTACAAAAAGAAGTCTGTTTCTTTATGAGAAAATGACCCTACTTCTGCCTTGATTTATTACCTCAATAATACCTCAATTTTCCTAATGAGTTTATGCTAGTTTTCAAGTCTTCTACAGCAGGATGTTCATTTGGTCACTTGTTTTCGGGTGTTGCCCATGTTTTCATCTTAAACTTGGACCCTGTCACTGTTTTCACTTCATCAAAGTTAATTGGAACACTTTGGTTGCCTTGAAATGTCTTGTTTAACGTTCTGCCAACCAAGCTAGCTACTGCTGGCATTAGCTGTTAACTTACGAGAAAGTCTGCAGATTTTCAACCAGCTATGTGTACTGCCGTACATGCTGACCAAAGGCACTAGTACCCTGAGGTCCGCATTTACCCGCCAGTAAAACTCTGCTGGATGACTCAGGTCAGAAGGTTTGAAAATCAGCAAATTTACCTCTTTTAGCGTTTAGCTTAGCACAGCGCCATTAACACTAGAACGGCCATGACGGTCATTTTGACCGTTTTGAAATTTATATGTGTAATAACTTTGCTGAATAACAACATACAATTCTGCTGCTGCCTGACTTTTCCTAAAAGAGTCTGTATTTTAATTTAAAATTGTTTTTATATACATCACACAAAAGGCAAAGAAAATACAATCACTTTTACCTATTTGGGCCATACACGGTCATATTTACCGCTCGGATTTTCGCGGTATTGTTTTTAATTTTTCGCGTGGTTGAAGATGCATCTTGGTTGCTTAGTAACTACCATAGTCTCTGTCAGAGAAACGTAACTAGCGGTCTCAAGTAACAATGTGTGCATCAACGATGGGCCTAAGGCAAGCCAGAGTCGGTAACGTAGGCTACTACGGCGTGGATGGACTCAGTTCTGAATCAGAAGGCAAACACCGGGCGCTCACTCTGTGAAAGGCGCGGTGTACGTAGATGGCCGGTGGCTGTTTACCTGTTCATATAACTTTATACATCCTCGAACTGGCTGGAATCATTGCACACATCCTCTCCAAGGAGTGCACCAGCAGTAAAATTGTCCGGAGGAAGTTCATGCAGCAACTGGCTGTGGAGCTGAGAGCGGAGTTTATGGAGGAAAAAAGGGCCGCGGCGCACGGTCCGAGCAGCGCTGCGCACCGCAGCAGACGCCAAAACGGAGGCAGTGCCAGGTTAGGTTATAGCTAAATGTTCAAATAAGATACTTTTAATTGTTATTTGGCTGTTATGAGTTAAGTTGAATGAATTTCCACACCACATTTTTCGGGATATGAATGTATGAAATAATTACGGTTTACTATGCCATGATATGAATAATTGAAACACGTATTACTACTCAAATGTATAATTAAACTCGTAAAAATGTACATTTCGGTGTTATTACGTTTTTGTAAAGATATCCTAACACAATACATAATACAATATCGCAATTAGGTATTTATCATGAGAGATTATGGAGTTTGGAATCTGGCGGTCAAAATGACCGCTCACAGCAGTTCTAGTAGTTATGGAATTCCGGCACTTCTAGTGTTAAGCCTTGAATTTTTAAAATCCTGGATCGGAAGGGTCCGATATTGGCCAGTGACAGACCAGGATGTGTACGGTATCACCCTGAGGTGAAATGAGTCTGACTTAACAGGACGTTTGGTTTTTAGAGCAGCCGGAAAAAGAGTCCCAACATGGCTTGAATTCCCAGCCCAAATACAGCCAAAGCATAGCTTTAATCGCACGTTTAAGCCTTGAATTTTTAAAATCCTGGATCGGAAGGGTCCGATATTGGCCAGTGACAGACCGGGATGTGTACGGTATCACCCTGAGGTGAAATGAGTCTGACTTAACAGGACGTTTGGTTTTTAGAGAAGCCGGAAAAAGAGTCCCAACATGGCTTGAATTCCCAGCCCAAATACAGCCAAAGCATAGCTTTAATCGCACGTTTAAGCCTTGAATTTTTAAAATCCTGGATCGGAAGTGTCCGATATTGGCCAGTGACAGACCGGGATGTGTACGGTATCACCCTGAGGTGAAATGAGTCTGACTTAACAAGACGTTTGGTTTTTAGAGCAGCCGGAAAAAGAGTCCCAACATGGCTTGAATTCCCAGCCCAAATACAGCCAAAGCATAGCTTTAATCGCACGTTTAAGCCTTGAATTTTTAAAATCCTGGATCGGTAGGGTCCGATATTGGCCAGTGACAGACCGGGATGTGTACGGTATCACCCTGAGATGAAATGAGTCTGACTTAACAGGACGTTTGGTTTTTAGAGCAGCCGGAAAAAGAGTCCCAACATGGCTTGAATTCCCAGCCCAAATACAGCCAAAGCATAGCTTTAATCGCACGTTTAAGCCTTGAATTTTTAAAATCCTGGATCGGAAGGGTCCGATATTGGCCAGTGACAGACCGGGATGTGTACGGTATCACCCTGAGATGAAATGAGTCTGACTTAACAGGACGTTTGGTTTTTAGAGCAGCCGGAAAAAGAGTCCCAACATGGCTTGAATTCCCAGCCCAAATACAGCCAAAGCATAGCTTTAATCGCACGTTTAAGCCTTGAATTTTTAAAATCCTGGATCGGAAGTGTCCGATATTGGCCAGTGACAGACCGGGATGTGTACGGTATCACCCTGAGGTGAAATGAGTCTGACTTAACAAGACGTTTGGTTTTTAGAGCAGCCGGAAAAAGAGTCCCAACATGGCTTGAATTCCCAGCCCAAATACAGCCAAAGCATAGCTTTAATCGCACGTTTAAGCCTTGAATTTTTAAAATCCTGGATCGGTAGGGTCCGATATTGGCCAGTGACAGACCGGGATGTGTACGGTATCACCCTGAGATGAAATGAGTCTGACTTAACAGGACGTTTGGTTTTTAGAGCAGCCGGAAAAAGAGTCCCAACATGGCTTGAATTCCCAGCCCAAATACAGCCAAAGCATAGCTTTAATCGCACGATTAAGCCTTGAATTTTTAAAATCCTGGATTGGAAGGGTCCGATATCGGCCAGTGACAGACCGGGATGTGTACGGTATCACCCTGAGGTGAAATGAGTCTGACTTAACAAGACGTTTGGTTTTTAGAGCAGCCGGAAAAAGAGTCCCAACATGGCTTGAATTCCCAGCCCAAATACAGCCAAAGCATAGCTTTAATCGCACGTTTAAGCCTTGAATTTTTAAAATCCTGGATCGGTAGGGTCCGATATTGGCCAGTGACAGACCGGGATGTGTACGGTATCACCCTGAGATGAAATGAGTCTGACTTAACAGGACGTTTGGTTTTTAGAGCAGCCGGAAAAAGAGTCCCAACATGGCTTGAATTCCCAGCCCAAATACAGCCAAAGCATAGCTTTAATCACACGTTTAAGCCTTGAATTTTTAAAATCCTGGATCAGAAGTGTCCGATATTGGCCAGTGACAGACCGGGATGTGTACGGTATCACCCTGAGGTGAAATGAGTCTGACTTAACAGGACGTTTGGTTTTTAGAGCAGCCGGAAAAAGAGTCCCAACATGGCTTGAATTCCCAGCCCAAATGCAGCCAAAGCATAGCTTTAATCGCATGTTTAAGCCTTGAATTTTTAAAATCCTGGATTGGAATGGTCCGATATTGGCCAGTGACAGACCGGGATGTGTACGGTATCACCCTGAGATGAAATGAGTCTGACTTAACAGGACGTTTGGTTTTTAGAGCAGCCGGAAAAAGAGTCCCAACATGGCTTGAATTCCCAGCCCAAATACAGCCAAAGCATAGCTTTAATCGCACGATTAAGCCTTGAATTTTTAAAATCCTGGATCGGAAGGGTCCGATATCGGCCAGTGACAGACCGGGATGTGTACGGTATCACCCTGAGGTGAAATGAGTCTGACTTAACAAGACGTTTGGTTTTTAGAGCAGCCGGAAAAAGAGTCCCAACATGGCTTGAATTCCCAGCCCAAATACAGCCAAAGCATAGCTTTAATCGCACGTTTAAGCCTTGAATTTTTAAAATCCTGGATCGGTAGGGTCCGATATTGGCCAGTGACAGACCGGGATGTGTACGGTATCACCCTGAGATGAAATGAGTCTGACTTAACAGGACGTTTGGTTTTTAGAGCAGCCGGAAAAAGAGTCCCAACATGGCTTGAATTCCCATCCCAAATACAGCCAAAGCATAGCTTTAATCGCACGTTTAAGCCTTGAATTTTTAAAATCCTGGATCGGAAGGGTCCGATATTGGCCAGTGACAGACCGGGATGTGTAATTTTTCGCGCGGTTGAAGATGCATCTTGGTTGCTTAGTAACTACCATAGTTTCTGTCAGAGAAACGTAACTAGCGGTCTCAAGTAACAAGTGTGGGCATCACCGATGGGCCAAAGGCAAAGCCAGAGTCGGTAACGTAGGCTACTACGGCGTGGATGGACTCAGTTCTGAATCAGAAGGCAAACACCGGGCGCTCGCTCTGTGAAAGGCGCGGTGTACGTAGATGGCCGGTGGCTGTTTACCTGTTCATATAACTTTATACATCCTCGAACTGGCTGGAATCATTGCACACATCCTCTCCAAGGAGTGCACCAGCAGTAAAATTGTCCGGAGGAAGTTCATGCAGCAACTGGCAGAGGAGCTGAGAGCGGAGTTTATGGAGGAAAAAAGGGCCGCGGCGCACAGTCCGAGCAGCGCTGCGCACCGCAGCAGACGCCAAAATGGAGGCAGTGCCAGGTTAGGTTATAGCTAAACGTTCAAATAAGATACTTTTAATTGTTATTTGGCTGTTATGAGTTAAGTTGAATGAATTTCCACACCACATTTTTCGGGATATGAATGTATGAAATAATTACGGTTTACTATGCCATGATATGAATAATTGAAACACGTATTACTACTCAAATGTATAATTAAACTCGTAAAAATGTACATTTCGGTGTTATTACGTTTTTCTAAAGATATCCTAACACAATACATAATACAATATCGCAATTAGGTATTTATCATGAGAGATTATGGAGTTTGGAATCTGGCGGTCAAAATGACCGCTCACGGCAGTTCTAGTAGTTATGGAATTCCGGCACTTCTAGTGTTAAACCATACACAACACTGGCTTAGACACATCATCCTCTACCCGCTCAGCCCTTTTGCCCAAATAGAGTCACTTCTGGTTTCAAATTACCAAGATGACGACGGCCAAAATGCAAACTGCTGGCTTCAAAACGGCAGTCCACAAATCAATGAGTGACATCACTGATGCTACATCCATTATTTTTACAGTATATGATCTCTCCACTCTCGCTCGACAGATATTTCTCTCAGGAGTTAGGGAAGACCTAAAACAGAGCAAAAAGAGAGTGCATTTTGGACTTACATTCATCAGGAATACAGGGAAATGGCGGTTTCCTGCAGACACACACACACACACACACACACACACACACACACACACACACACACACACACACAACAGCTTGACTGAACTACAGTGTGTTTTCAGATAAGACTGCGGTCAGATAGACTGTGATCAGGGCTACAACCTCCATGATAACCACAGCTCATTTCTATTCGCTGTCCTTGTAGCCTCACACACATTCTGCAGATAGTGACAAACTGCATATTCACTAGACTGAAGGTCCCACATTCCCAGAAAGAAGATATGACAACCTTACCAGCAATTCAGTTCACTACTACTTAGCATGTCACATTCAGATAAAGTTCTCTAAGGGCAATACAAAAAAATGTATTTCTCTTAATCTCTTCACTGTGTCCTCCTGTCCCATAATGCCTTGGGGTTGCAGACTGACGTGTCTCGATCTTAAGTCTCAATCACCAGCAAGGCTTTAAGTTGGAAATGACTTTCTGATCTCATGGACTCCTTTTTAGATTTGCTGAACAGAACACATAGTTACACTCAGAGCACCTGCTCATGCCAGCAAATTATAAAAATGTCCTGGCAGAGTTTCAGAGTAACGCAAACCCTTAAAAGTTGGTGTCATGTGAACTGTTGGTGGTTTGAACTGTGTGGGACCATTTCTGATTTTGTTCATCAGTTACACATGAATCAGAAGCAATCTTTAATCATTCACTTAATTCTGTTATACCTTTCACTTTGGGTTTAAAATGCAGTCTGTATAGTACATGTTAGGCCACTAGTTCTGATTGTGTTGTCGTTAAAAAAAAGATGATTAGAGACTTTGGCCTTATAACTCTTACCTTCCTTAGAAGGGAGACAGAGATAATAGAAAAAGTTAAGGGAAAGGTGAAACTGATAAAAAAGATCAGTGTGTGCATGTTTAATCTCCTAAACCTCCACACACAGCGTGGCAGGCAGGAGATGGTACTGATGGTGCTCGGAGTGAGGGGAGCAGGCGGCTTGCTGTCAACACAAATTAGTGCCATGTCCTTGAGCCACACCTTAGTAGAGAGGCACGCTACTGAAGCACTGTGCTTGCTTTCCAGTGTCTGAATGTACTGTATACAAACACTGAAGACTAGGGGTGGGGAAAAAAAATTGATACAGCATAATTCTGTGGCAATACTGTATCGATACACAGACGCCAAGTATCGATCTATTATTATATACGTGTTGGTCGGTTTGTCTGCTTGACAATCCCATTTTGCAGCAGTGAACAAACAGAGAAATGTATCTTTATAGATGAAACATATGTTGACAAGAATCCTTTTGGGGACATCATTTGAAATTGGGAAAAATTTGAAGTTGTAAAAAAGGTAATATATTGCAATATATCGTAGATGTTTAAAATCACAATATCGTATCGTGACATAAGTGTCGTGATATTGTATCGTGAGGCCTCTGGTGATTCCCAACCCTACTGAACACCACATATTGTAGTTTCAAATGTTGATATACAGGTGTGCAGAGTTGATTTATCAGTGAAATTACAATTTTATTTCAGTATTTACCAGCAGTATATAACAATAATCCCTAATTATAAAATGTATTAAATTACCACATCCTGGATCAGGATAAGCAGCAGAAAATGGACGGATGCGTAAATCAATGAAAAATGGTTAGGTTTTTGCAAAGAAAATCACCACTGTCCATAATGAGACAATGAGCTTCGTAGCTAGCAATAATTACAGTGCTTTCTACAGGTCTGATGGTACTATTGGAAAAAGAAGGACAGCCTTGTGTGCGCACAATCCAGTGTTTAGTTTATACAGTAGGCTGTGTTGGGCAGTAACATATTACTTTCATTCAAATGTTGCATGTTCTTGGCTGGCTTGTTTGTGTGCAGTCACCGAGGCTAAACTGGACCTGCCTGCTTTTTTATTTTTACACATTAAATACAAAAGATGCCACGTGTGGATAAGAAGATATGGCTAGTAAATTAAATTGTAAATTAAGTAAATTAAATGGATTTAAAAGTGAGTGATGGTGTAACAGTAATAAAGACAAACACTGTTTTTATCTTGACATCCTTTAAGTCTCTCATTCCTTTTTTGACATTTTTTGGAAGCGCAGAAACAAACCAAACACATTTTTTAACTCAAAAGATAATTTAAACAAGCAGTACACAATGTGTAAAACAGTTAAAACAAATGCGTTCACATGCATCTCGCACATCCTTTTGCCATGCTTTCATCTTTAAAATGAAACAAAGTTAAATAAAATCTGACTCATCTACGTCTCACTCAACTCACACTGAGCATCACCACCACAGATTTAACACCAAAGAGATAAATAATTTGTATATAAAAAAAGATAAAACGCTGTGATCTTAGCATGTATGATACATGAAACATAATAAAAATGTAAGCAGGTCTTAAACTGGTTATGTGTAATCAAATAGTCAAAGCTCTGTTGAAATGTCATTAAATTAAAAGGTAAAAGTCATTTCCATCACGTTTCCAGTATTTCACAAATGGCCTGTTCAAGGAAGTGAACTAAATATCAGCCTTTTGTTCAGCTGCCATTTAATTAGATGAATCACTGGCCGCCCCTCTGCTGCCTCAGTCAGATATGCTGCTATCTCGCTGATAGAAAAAGTTGGACACCAATCAGAGACCAGTGGAAGACACGTTTAATCACCAGGCAGGCGTTTGGATGACTGGGACAGAGTTCATCTGGCCAATTTACGGATGTTACTGAGAAGTCTCCTGCTGTACTCCCTGTGGTCGACTGGCTGGACTTCCATTACAGTTACCTTTACTCGACTCTCATCCTGAGAAGGGAGGAAAAACCTTAAGTTAGGTGCTGCAACATCTGAAAGAAAAGACATTTCTAGCCTCAAGAAATAAATGTTATAAGAGAAATGTACTGAGAAAAAAAAATTAATAGGTTTAAATAGTAACCAATTCCAAGCCCAAATTTCTGTTAAGACTGCCACCGAATGGGGTAAGCTGCTTCTGCTTCTCCCAAAATCTGTGCAAAAAGATGTTAGCCAAGTAAATTTCACTGTACAGTACAGTCTAATTTCTGCTGTTCGGTCATCTAAGACAGTATCAGCATTTTTTTTAAACTATTTTTTACAGTGACAACTCTTGCTCTTTCTACTATTTTTGACTGCACACCTGGAAAACCCACAAGCGTGTTACATTACTATGACCACCGGTAGGCGGGAGACATTAGGACATTAGCTTGGTCATAACTGCATATTTAACAGGGATATGTTGATTTTAATCTCGCAGCACACTTCGCTTGTCATTGAGGCACCCACTTTGGGAACCGCTGCTGTAGACTACAAATCCTTCTGTAGATACAAATGATGAATTCAAGGATTTCTCAACAAACTTGGGTCCAGGTTGGCCTCCAACTCGAGAACCTTGAACACCTCTATGGTGAATGCAATTTGTGGGGGAACAGCAGGATGTTTAGTCGGTGATTATCTTTAATTAATAAGATAAACAATAATACAAGTATGTCTTAGTTTAACTTATTACACATTATTTTGGGAGATGCCATACAATGCAGTGTCATTCAGTGTCAACAACGTGTAGTAACAGCCACCATCAGCAAGATATATTTCACATTATACATCATCAACTAATGCAGTGGTTTCTCATGAACACAAAAAGCCAAATGCTCATTTCCATTATAATCTCACTATGAGGATTAATTCTGAGAGACAATTCATTAATCAATTAGCAATTCAGCCAGCATAACCAGCATCAATGAGTTAACATTTGCCCATTACCTCATAATGTATGTGGTTCAACACCTCCATTAGTATTTTCAATTTGCATCTACCTGAGGATAGCAGGATAATTAAACAATACGGGGGGGCGTCGAGACAAGGTTCCATTTGACAAGAGGTGGTCTTCCAAAGGACAAGGCACTGGGAGAAAGAAGGCTTGTTCATTTACTGTAATATGTGTGGACTAATGTTCCAATCACATCTGGAGAAAACAATTACTCATTGGCCTAACATTCAACCCCTATTCTCTGCCTCAGATGGTGGGGTGCGGCAGGGTTCTTCTCCCTGAAGAATTTAAACAAGGTGTAAAGAATGAAATAAACCAATATGAACAAGATTTTTTTTCCAAATGTCAGCATGCTTACACACTAAACTAAGTTGCGAAACTTGGTGTGAGCAACTTAGGTTAACACGTTAGCATGTAGTTTAAAGCACTGCTGTACCTAAGCAGAGCCTCAAGACAATTACATGCTGTATATTTACAGTAACATCATTTTCTATTTATCTTATGAACTTAAAAAGTTGGCACCATCGCTAAATGTGAAATTACAACTGGCCAATAAAAAACTGCACTGATTACAACACAGTGGCCCTATTTTCTTAACAGCACCACAAACTACCTTATCCGCAGTTGAATTAACGCGTCTTAATAAAAAAAAAACCCACACTAAGCTTCATCAAAAGTATATTGAAGGGCTACTGTATTGTTTAATAGCTTTGTTAATTTGTTCACCCACCCCATCATGAGTACTCATTGTCAGACACGAGATAAGGAAGCAAGTAACAGAACCAATCATGTAAATGATCATATTCATAAGGCTTTGAATGGTACCTTCTCAGAATATTTTTGTGAATCATCTACACAGGTGTTCACCTTCAGCCACATAAGGATATCCTCAACCCTTTTTCACATGCACAAGGACAGCAAATAGACCTCAATGTGATGTTGACAAAGATTGCCCAGAGTGTGGTTTGTATATGATCTAGAGTGTGTGGCTCTCAATGACCTGTCTGTTAACATAATGCAGGTCCCATCTGACACTAATGGATTCATTTAGACAAAAACAATTCATTCACTTTAGACAGACAGATGCTCGGCAAAGTATAGTATCACAGATTTAAGACAACAAGCTTGGAAGACTCACTACGACTGGGACTCAATATATTGGATCTAGTTATTGGTTGGAAATCAGATACACTTTCCCAAATTCTAATTGTGTCAATAACCTTGGATCGTCTTTTAAAGGGGTGATAGAATGCAAAACCGATTTAACCTCGTCATAGTTGAATAACGACAGTTCGATGGGTAAATAGGACATACATAGAAGCTCAAAATCCCATTGACACCCCTATCCTCTGCAAATCTCACATTTTGAAACTGCCGCTGAAAACGGGCAAATCTCAACAAAGCTAGATGATGACGTCATGATCTCAACTCCTAGTCTTTGTCACGCCCCAACATTTGCATAGGCTACACCACTGACCTGAGGTCAGCTTAGTCTTCTGAATCTAGCTAGGTCATGCAGATCTCCAGAGGTCCGCTATTTAATTACTAAATTCACTTCTGAGACTTTTTTTATGCGAGAAATCAACTATGTAGAGGTCAAATATGGGCCGTTTTACAAAAACTGATGGCTAATTGCAAATTTTGTCCGACTGTGTGTCGGGAGTTCAGCGGCCGGTGCTGCCTGTGTTGCTGCCTTGCCGCCTGGCACACCTTCCTTCACAGACCCCGGCCTGCTGGGAGGTAGATGGAGCTCCATCATGGCTGGCAGCCCACGGTACTCCATACCCGCGCAAAGTCACCGTTTTTTGGGTTAATGGACTACCAAACGCCGCTGCCCTGACAGAGCTCCAGGGCCTGCAGCTCCCCTCTTCCTGCTAAATGGCTGCTGTGTGTGAGAGCGCGGTCAGTGAGCTTGTTACATCAGCGATCTCTTACCGCAGGTTCCAGTTAATCTTATGTGTGTAATTATAATATGTTGAGTTGTTTAAACAAACGATCGCAGAAATAAATGCCTCTTGTCCACGAGTCTCATTGATAGAGCCTGCGGCTGGATGAAGCTCTATCAATGAGAGCTAGCTAGCCTCCTCTTAGACCTCTGAAACGAAACCCCTAATGTTCACAAAAATGCATTAAATTGAAATCGGACACCATAGTTAACTTTATAAGACCTTGGGGTAGATGTTCTATAAGTGGCATGACGAAATTCAAACTGTAAATGTACGAAAATTATGCCGAAAGTGTAGCAACGATCTTTCCCATAGCATTAAATGGGACACATAGCTAGCCTAGCAAGCAGCTCCTCCTAAGGAGACCCCTAATGTTTACAAAAATGCATTAAATTGAAATCGGACACCATAGTTGGCTTTATAAGACCTTGGGGTAGATGTTCTATAAGTGGTGTGACGAAATCCAAACTGTAAATATACGAAAGTTATGCCCAAAGTGTAGAAACGATCTTTTCCAACAGGATTAAATGGGACACATAGCCTAGCTAGCAGCTCCTCCTAAGGAGACCCCTAATGTTCACAAAAATGCATTAAATTCAAATTGGACACCATAGTTAGCTTTATAAGACCTTGGGGTAGATGTTTTATAAGTGACGTGACGAAATTCAAACTGTAATTAAAGCTGCAAGCAGCGATGGACGGGCCCTCGCTCCTCTGCGCGCGTCGGGGTTACCGGCGGTCGCCGCTCCTTGCGACCGTGCATTTGCGCAGCACTCAGACACTGCAAATCGTCACCAATGAAAAGGGAACTCCCTGCTGCGTTCAATGATACCTCACACAAGACTCTACCTTAGATGGATCAGCATTCATGAAAGGGGGCGTGGCTTAAGCATAGGGGGCGGGCCAAACCATCACCAATGAAGAAGCAACTCTCTGCTGAGTTCAATGACACCTCACACAAGACTACCTTAAACGGTACAAATGTTATGAAAGGGGGCGTGGCCTGAGTAAGTGGGCGTGGTTATATTATAGGGGCCGGCTCATTATCACATGTAGACCACACATTCTAAGTTTCATGTAAATCGGATGATGTTTGTCATATAAGGCGCATTTCCTGTTGCCAGCGGGGGGCGCTATGACCAAAAGTCAAATATGGCCTGTAGGTGTCCTCAGGCCTGGACCCTTGTCAATCTTGAGAATTTTCGGGCAGATACGACAACGTACACTCAAGTTACAACAATTTATTTGTTCATCGCTCAACACTCAAAATTGCCGCCACGCCACGCCCACACCGTCTGACGAAAAGTTTTTCTTTTAATAACTTTTCATCTTTAAGGTGTTGGGATGATAGAGACCAAGTTTGAAGTACATCGGATGAAATCTCTAGGAGGAGTTCGTTAAAGTATAGCACCTTGACTTTTAGGCCTACTTCCTGTTGCCACTAGGGGGCGCTATGACTTTAAGTAAACATCGGCCTTTATTTGTCCTCAGGGTTGGACTCTTATGAATCCTGAAAAGTTTCGAGCCAATCGGACAATGTACACTCGAGTTACACCCACTTCCTGTTTCGGCGGCGAAACGCACAAAATGGCCGCCCCGCCACGGCCATGCCCTATGACGAAAAGTTTTTCTTTTAACAACTTTTCATCTTTAATGTCTTAAGATGGCACAGACCGAATTTGAAGTTGATCGGATGAAATCTCTAGGAGGAGTTCATTAAAGTATGACATGTGGAAATGGCCAAAATCGCACTAATTTCGAACTTTGAAATCAAAATGGCGGACTTCCTGTTGGGCTTAGGGTATGGCTCTTGACATGATACATATGTGTACCAAGTTTCGTGAGTCTACATTAAACGCACTGCAGGGGCTCAATTTTTTTAACTTTGTAGGGGGCGCTAGCGAGCCAGTTTTGCGCGCCTATTCCCGAAACCCTTAAAATACGTAAATTTTCACCAGACTTGATGCGACCGCCAAATTTGGTGAGTTTTTGAATATGTTAAGCCCCTCAAAAAGCCAATTCATTTGCCGGGAAAAGAATAATAATAATTCCTTCAGTTTCAATAGGGCCTTCGCCGCTGTCGGCGCTTTGGCCCTAAATATACGAAAGTTATGCCGGCAGCTGGCAGCCAGCCAGCTCCGGAGCTCCGCGGAGCCCCGAGCCCCGGTAGTCCAGTAACCGAGAAACGGTGACTTTCACTGGGTATGGAGTTTGCCGCTTTCTCGTCAGACTGTGTGGAGCTCCTAAAGTCCAATATGTCTTACCAAATTTGCAATTAGCCATCCATTTTCATAAAACGGCCCATATTTGAGCTTTATATAGTTGATTTCTCGCATAAAAAGTCTCAGAAGTGAATTTAATAACGAAATAGCCCAACAAACAATGTATAACTTTGCAGTGTCTGAAATATGAGACCTGCTGTCTTGTCTCCAAAGTGTTTCTATGGGGTTTGCTCAAACCAATCAGCGCGCAGCTCATCTAAATATTCATGAGCATACCATATTTGGAAGAAAAGCTCTTGTTCAAAATAGAGCCATATTCACAGGGTAGTTAAGGACCCATAAAATAGCATTTGAGCAATATTCAGCCAAACCAATGTTACATACCCTATTAGGAGACCTTAAGGAACAGTGTGAAATACCCCATAAAATCATTCTATCACCCCTTTAAACAAATGCAAATTAGGTGTGTATGTGAAAAATGCACTTTCTGTGCTCAGTAAATCTAATTCTGCAGGCCAAATCTGATCTTCACCATCATCTGAATTCCATTAACTCCACTAAGAGATGAGATGGGCCTCTACTATAAGTGCCTGATTCGTGCACACACACTCCTGCCTCTGTGGGGCTCCCCCTTAATGAAACATGACAGTTAAGATGGAATCTTATTTAAATACTATATTGCATTTTTTTTGTCGGTTTAGACTTTAATCTACATCCTCCTAAGATTATTTGTCAGTTTTTGGTATAAACCAGATGTTCCATAATACATGAGAAACGTACAGCTGCCATCCTACTAACAACATAAACTATCAAAGTGGAAAATGTGACATTTTGTCTTTTTCACATGGACAACTATACCGATAAGGGGCCAGTATGCTTCAACAGAAGGGCTTGTTGGATTTTCAAACAGCGTCTGAAAACCTGCTCACTGCATACCTGCTGTATATTTAATAAAATTACATTTATTTTATGCAAACTATCTTTCCTCTCATATCTATTTGCACAGTTATTTGGACAATGCATAATTAATGTATATGTAATATATATAGCTTTTTTAAATAGAATGTATTTACTATTATATTAAATACTGTAGTTCTGTTTCGTACCTCTTTAAATTGTTTCTTGTAACATGAATTTCCCTTCTGCTGATCAATAAGGTCTCATCTCTTGAATCATGATATCAGTAATAGAGAAGGAAAACATTTGTATTAAAATTACTTTATCTGTCAGAAAGTGTGGTCCAACACCTCCAGACAGACGCGTTTAAAAATAAAAGTCTGAAAATCAAGAAGCAAAGATTGCTGCACCACTGGAATCACCGGTTTCACATTTATACTTGATGGCGATTTTAGTGCATTGTGCTTGTTAAGTCTAAACATTTGTTTATTATCCCCTAAAATAATTCAAACTTGAGTTTATACGCAAGAGAACAAACAGCATCGTTAAAATATGATCCTGAGCGTGGTTGTTCTTTCTCTGTGTCCTTGTTATAAAAAATGACAAAGCACAAATTTTGTAACTTCATTAATCTTGTTAGGCTCTGATATTTTATTACACTGTTCTATTTATATGAAAACACTGTGGTAGATGTCTGATCTTTTTTGACTGGGAAAGAACTAAAGCTGAGGTAGAAGGGCACTGAACAAGTGAATCACAGACTCTTTCTGCTCTGTGCTTGTCTTTTTGAATCAGAAGCTTTGAAACAAAAACAGTCAACTTTGACTAACACCCATTGACAATAATATCTAAATACATTAAGACTCGTTCAGAATATGTATCTGCTCAGACCTCATTACGTAGCTCTACTTTGTGGCATATATATTCTTGTCCTTTTGCTACAACACTACAAAAATATGACAATTAATTAAAAGGTGCAGGAAAAAAACAGATGGGACTTATGTTAATTGTGTTGGTAGTCTTGACAAATAATAATGTCATAAACACCAGTACGTCAATGCTCACTTCTGCTCCTCTTTTGATGTGCAATTAATAGGCGAGGTTTTTCCAAATTAATTATTCTATATACTGTATGTTTAATTGTATTTTACTGTTATAGTTGTAGATTTGGGCGGGTCTAGTGTTTAACTTTGCTAAAAGGCATGCACTGGAAAATACAGACTTTAATGAGGAGTGCTTATTGTGCCATGTTATGCTATTCATTAATAGGTTGTTATGTTAAAGTAGCTACGAGGATTCTAATGATCATAAATGACCTGTAACAGCAAACGAGACTAACAGTGAAAAGAACACTTTTTTTTTTTAATATAGTTTTTATTAATGCCTCTGCCTGGGTCTGATTTTTCCCGCAAAGTCACAAAATGATTTACGGCAGGTAGACCGGCTCTACAGTAACGCATTCTGAAGGTTCACAGATTTCGGTGTAACACCGGAAAAGCCTGTGTTTGAGTATCCAGCCAGGTAAAAATGTAGCAGGAGTTTTCTTTATATAGGCCTAATTGAATTTTAGTTATCGGAGTTATCTGAGAGTATCTGAGAGAGGCGCTGAGTTATCTGTTGTAGTTATGGCTGATACTGGGGCAGGGCCATCACAGAAAAAAGAAACGAAGAACAACTAAAAGCTTAAAGGGAAGTGAAAGACAACGGGCGAAAACCCAAGTCAACTTGGGTCGGGCTTTCAACAGATGGAGACAATTACGGGACTGTACATGATTCAAAACCAACCCTGAATTGGCCCTCTTTCTCCTAGACAGGTATATAATATGTCTATTTCATTCATAAAATAACTTTACAATGGGAGATGTGATTGTACATCAGTAGCCTAAATGAAATGATGTCCCCCCCCTTCCATTTAGCGCTCACTTTTTATTTCTTTTCAGTCCGTGTTTGTGTTAGCCTACTATTTTTTTTGTCCCCTTGTACTTTGTAAAGTGTCCATGGGTTTCATGAAATGCGTTATATATAAACAACTTGCATCGCCTCCGCGGTCCGTCGGGGGAGACTTGCGCCAGGATTGCTGATTGCAGTTCTAGTTATGTTAGTTGCTACAACAAACTCTTGCTAATTTGGCTCGTGACAGCTAGAAAAGATCTTTATGACAGCAGGTGTGGTAAAAACACTACCGCTTTTGTCCAAAGGGGCTGCTAGAATCAACACAAACTGAAAGTTCCTCATAGCTGCTTTAGCGTTATCACACCTACCTCATTCACCAAACTGAACCATGGTCCGGTTCGTTTATAGTGTGAAAGCATTTTTTGGATGGTTCGGACTTTTGCACCAAATACAAGAAGCTCTGGCAGGCTCTCCTTGTGTTACAAGACCGGGGAAGCTCCTTTAAGGAATCGCTCGGTGCTTAGTGTGTAAGCTACATGAGAGAGTGTGTGACGGTGAATGCGCTCAGAGCAGACAGCTGTCGGCTATCAGAGCAGAGAATACATCAGCTGTTTATTTGTTAAGTGGTAGTAAATGTACAATGTAGGTTTCCGTTAGTCTCTGAATAAATGCTCCAGAAAGAAAGTTCCCGTGTCTTGCTTCTCAATATCACAACAAAACAAAAAGAGCCGCGGCAGTGGGGAAGAGCAGCAGTCAGCTGAAAAAACTCCGACACAGAGAGAGATACGAGAGGACGGGGAAGCCTGTCTACAAACCAATCAATTATAAGTATCTGGAGACACAGCTCACGTATGTGATGACGGCAGGATGTAGTTTTGTCACGTATAGATCTTTAGTGCGTTTGCATAACTGCAGTGTGAAACCAAAACTTACCGGATCAAATGTAACAAAAACATGAACCTTGGTTCGGACTTTCAGGTGTGAAAACGCCCAAAACTTATTTGGTGTAGGAAGTGTAAAGCTGGTCATATTTTTAAAGGGATCACCCAGTTAGTTGTTTTGAACATGAAAAAATATAAATAGTAAATATAAATATAAATAGTAAAATATAAATATTTCAATCGCACAGTAGATTACTTTAAACATCTGCTATAACGCTGTTGACATGTTTTCTATTTCCATTTTTTGCTCTTTTTTTATTTCTGGATTGTGATGACTGTCAATCTTGCTGTTTGTGTCACATTTTATGTCCAGATTGCCATGAAAATGTGTTATTGATATCGATGGTTCTCAGAGGATGATTTACAGAGAACATTCATGCTTGTACCACATGACTCCTGTAATGCAGCCCTGAGTACAAACTGTATTTCAAGCTCCACTACTGGTAAGGCTGTAATAAAATCAAAATGAGCAGTATGTTGTTTGTTCTGACCAAACCTTCTGTATTGTGGGCTGTAATGAAAATCGCAGCCTCCAGCATCTGCTAGTGGGGCGTCAGGCTTTTTCTTGTTCAATGGTAAGTAGCAGTGGTATGCTAACATTTACTGTAAACAGACAGTCAAGAATATTTCATTTTGTTTTGTTCAGTTGTAAATGAAGATTCCTCTTCATCGCAACAAATATCACCATATGACAGTAGACAGCACCTACAGAAAATGTGCCTTTTGTGTGTAAAAAGACTGAATGGCAATACTTTCCGAAGGACTTTGTGTAACTCCTCATAGAGAAGGTTTTACATTATTTTCCAGACTATGAAGAACAGTTTATGAAATTTGGTTAATGTTCCTTGTGGGGTTTTTTGAGGTCAGAACACAGACCCTTCAGAGCTCATCCTACATCTCAATCATTCCACTCAGACTCTCGGCGTGTGCCCCCCGTAGCAAATTAGCCTCTGAATAATTAAGCTAATTAGGCTCAGACAGACAATAGCTAAATGCTAATTAGTGCCTAATTAAGAGAAATGAATCCACAGCTATATTTGTTTTCTGTTATCCAAAGTGCACTGGCTACGTAACTCCCTTGTCACTGTGATACTAATTGAAATTATTTTGGATTCATGTTGTGTGACTGAGTGCGTTGTGATTATATTGCATTTTGCGCATCTTGTTTTGTGGCTTTACATGCTTGGGACTGCAGTTTAACCAAAGATAATAACTGGTGACAAGTCTTGTTGTTAAAGAATTACGAATGGATGTAGCCCATTAATAAGAACCAACACACCTCAATGCATTATGCTTTAACACCAGGGGATGCTTCACATAAAAACAGCAAGCACTTTTTTATTTGTAGTATTCATTGTGAAGATTTTATCAAGCTCCTTGTACGCCTTTATGCTATTCAATGTTTGGAAAGCATCTCCTTCCACCTCTGCCTGCAACTAGCTCATCTTGATGACTGCTGCAGATCAGACAAAATGTTGTGCCAATCAAAATACTTCATCTCTAAACACTGCAAGCTTTGCATCTCATGTTGTGACCATCATCCTTCATTCGTCACCACAAAACATGACAGGGGACATTCTATTAAGTGCTGCAGCTTCCAGTTACAGTTTTATAACTGAAATGAGACCATTTAATGCTTTTACAACAATGTCACTTGTTTGCAATCCTGGTTATTTTGAAAGCCCATTTTCCAGAACCATTATAAGTGTACTGCTGGTGTATTTGTTCAGAACAGTGATAAGACAGCTGTGTGAAACAAACATGCATTAACCAATCATGGTTGAGTATTCCTGCAAGGCAGATATCACTGACAGAGTTGTCACAGCTTGCAGGACAATGATGAGCACCATTGTAAGAGGTTACATTATGCGTTTTTTTATTCCTGGGAAACTAAACTGCATTGTATCAAATTCTATTGTGCTCCCGTTTATAGCTACTTACGTTGTATGTCTCCAACTTGACTTTGTTTCTAAAGATGTGAGTTGTGTAGTTGGTTTTCTGAAAAACTTCATCAAATGCAGCCTCGTCCTTAGGAACACACACACACACACAAAATACAAAGTCAGGGTCTGTTGAAGTTAGAGAAATTGTTAAGGCAATTTTCTTGTCAAATGGGAACAAACTAGTTTAAGGAGAACATTGTGTGTGTGTGTGTGTGTGTGTGTGTGTGTGTGTGTGTGTGTGTGTGTGTGTGTGTGTGTGTGTGTGTGTGTGTGTGTGTGTGTGTGTGTCTCACTGTGTCTCTGAGCTGTCCCAGTGTTTCTGCACTATGACCTAACAGGACCTCAGCTGTCTCCTGGAAGCATGTCACCCACTGGTTATCCCCGAAGTCTGCTAAGTTGGCCTGAGAGTCAGACAGAGAGATTATGAAGGGGGGAGAGATTATTCATGTGTCCACATTCGAGTGTGTGTATGCGTGATCACAGAAGTAACAATATTCCTCAAAGTCAGCGACACTGCATGTGTGACAAACGAACATTAATGACGTGCACTGTATGCATTTTGCACTTACAGAAAGTATGAGCCTGTATTTAAAGTTAGGGAACTCTTGGTTACACTTTTCACAGCGGTACAGTCCGTTTTGTTGGTCGATGACCTTCTTGTTGCAGTCTGCAGATGGACAGGCCTGGTATAGACAATTCTCCTTACGAGTGTATAGCACTGTCGCCATGCAGCTGAAATAGTCCGTCTGAGAAGAGAGAGCATACATGGGAGAGGAGGAAATCTATTTATGTAGCGAGATCAATAAAAACTACCAAATCACATCAAACTGCTGCAATTTGAACGTCTAAGAGGCTGCAGTTAATTTGCAGGTGCTACCCCCTTACACAATATTGTGCTGAGGAGAAATCTAAGTTGCAAATCAAGTTACATACTGGAAAAATATACCAAAGCAGATGAACCTTAAACACTAGTCACTAAACGTGGTAAATTGACAGAATACTACCGACTACTGTCGCAGGAGCAAGGAAGTGACAAAATAGCAAGAGTCAGGGTAGCAGTGTTATGGATCATCTAGTTTCCCTGTTTAACTGGAAGCTTTCTCCCTTGAATTTGTGGGTGGTTTCTTATAGTACTGGCAGATGTTAAAAACATGAAGATAACTGTAGCTGTCTTATATTTGCCTTGTTTCATTAAAATGTCAGATCATACCACTCTGATTCTTTTTTTTAAGTCTTAGCCTCGAGTAAAACTGTGTTACCAAGACTTTTTCAGTTGGATTGTCAATTTCAAACAAAAATCAATTGCAAGAAGAATTCAAGCCTACACCACAGACATGAAACAGCTTTTCATTTAAGGCTGTTAGTGTGAGGCCACATGGATGCAGCCAAATGCACGTGTGACTACTCCACTCATGCACTCGGAACAGATAATTATGGACCTCTTAGCTTAAAAATGATTCTTAGTAAATGTATAAATGTTGACTGTTTACTTTAAAACAATCTTGCCATTTTTCATTAAGCACATTTGCCTGGAACATTCTTCAACTTTTTTTCTTATAAAAAATAAAGATACAGTATAGGTCCTTGTTGAGGTAGCATCTTGTCTCATTTTGAGGCTGGATGATCAATTAAAGAAATCCTTCCCTTGCAGAAGAAGTGGATTCTCTCTTTCTATCGGTACATGTCATCACATACACAGGATAAAAACCAGTGTGATTTCACAGACTTTAAAATGTCATAGTTATGTGTGCCAAGAGTCAAGTCTGAACATTGCAAAAGCTGTTGCGAAGCTTTTTAAAAGCACAAATCTTAAAAGGTGTACAATAAATGTACCAGAACAAGACACCTCATCAAAGCATTTGTTATGTAGGAGGCTGCATCTTGGTAAATAAACAAGGTGCCAGGTGGCTCAGCCTGTAAAAACACAATGAGTAATCAATAGTCCATAGTACAAGAGTCAAAATCAAAAAACAGTGGTCAGGTACAATGACCAATTTCAGAACACATAATGCTTCAACTTTTTTTCTGTTGGGGTACAACAGCAGATTAGCTCAAAGGGTAGCTCCCCTGACCACCATAAACTAAAACACATTTCCAGTGGGCGAAGACACATCAGTAAAAAAAACTATTGATAACTGTAAAAACATTGTCTGGTCTGATGAATTCCAACCACCGGAGGCGATGCATGGCATGCGGAGTAACAACTCTACAGGCCATGTTCATTCATTCATGACCATCATGTAGCTTCAGGTGATAGGTACTGTGATAATGCTACCATCAGTACAGAAAGTGTGCAGGAATGGTTCAAGACAATGCTGTGATCAAGGCAGTCCCATTAAACAGCTCTGTGCTGAAGTCAAACGCAGCAAGATCATAAAGAAACATTCACATATCAAACCTTTGGGGGGGATGCTCTGTTCTCATCCAAATGTAATGAGTATTCTTTTGACATTTTCTTGTATATTGTTATTGGTATTTTTAAATCATAACTTTGCAGCACACCGCAAATGTCATGAAACCCATCAAACTGAAGTGAGAGAAAAAGAATGCAAGGAGGCGCAAACATGCTCCTTCTAGTGCAGACAGGACATCCTTCAACAATTTTAATAATGCGAATAAATAAGCTGCTTTTTTTTTTTTTTTTTTAAATTAAAATAAACTCAGATCAACCTTGACATCATCAGTAAAACTGTTGCCAACAAGCCAGTGCGGCTGGTTGATGCACGCTGTTTACACATCTTAATTTGACTTCCAAACAATCTTGGAACAGTTTAAAAAAAGAGAGCAGAGGGAGTTGGAGAGTTCTATGTATAATTGATGCAAGAATCTCTCTCTCCCTCTCTAATACATAAATTGTGCTAATGTACACACACACACACCAACACAGACACATGACTAACATGCAAGGTTGTATGCAAAGACTCAAACTTACACAAAACTTACTTTGCAATACAGATACAATGGGCTAAACTTTTTTTCAGTTATGAATTTAAATTAAAGTGTACACAGTCAAACAGAATCAAATTAAAATGCAGCGATGTTGCGGTAATTTAAACCGATATTAACACCTAAAGCAGCAGAACTCACACTGTGTAAAATCAACAGCTAAAAAGGAAAGAAATGCTAATTCTGGGGGAAAAAAAAGCTATTTTCTCATCCTGTGGAGAAGCACAGGATTCAATTTCCATAAATACAAAAAATGCACACAGTAGATGAACTGTGTCTCATTGGGAAGAAGCACACATGTGCACACGCCTGCATGCAAACGCTCGCATATCCATATAAACAAGCACAAAGCGATAAATATGATATACATGCATATGTAAGAGAAAAATCAGTTTTCCTAGCTTCACCAGAGGGTATTTCTTCCACCAGGAGAGCAGGCCTTGAACAAGATGTTGGAATTACAGCCAGAATTTAAAATGAAATGCTATAAAATCCATTCTACACAAAAACTACAAGCAATAGCTGGGCCAGACTCATTACTAATGTTGGCCTAAATGAGTCTATCAAAGACTCTCTCTAGGACGCTGGCCAAATTCACACAGTGACTGAGCAATGCTGCCTTCGTTATACAACCCACATGCTCTGTAAAGTGTTCAGTAGGAGCACTGAATGTGAAAAGGCCATTGTGTTCTCTGCATCCCTTGTGAGATGGTTGAGGTTGTCCTGTGTCCCCACGACCTCTACAGATACTGTCAGTCAGACTTAGAGCTTCCTGACACTTTCTTCCCGCTAGCTAACACTGACTCACATCCCCATATCTGTCCACCCATCCATCTACCCAGTACCCATGCCACACAGCAAAAACCCCTCCGAAACACTTACTAAGAAGGTTTTTTTAATTAGGAGAATTTCTCCCGTTAGCAACAGCCCTCTCCCCCTCAAGACTCCTCTCCCATGTTTCCGCCCGCATGTCTGCCTCATCACATTTTGCAGACTTGGGCAGATTGGAGTGCTGGAAGGCTGAAGAGGTGGGAAGGCGATGGGTGGGGAAGGTGGTAGGAGGGTGGACGTGGCAGGAAGAAAAAAACAGGATGCTTTCTTTGGGGGCTTGTTGAAGGCTCATGATGTGGCAGATGCTACAGAGAATGCGTGGCTAGAGGTCAGCAGGATCTGGACCATAGCACTTCCATCACAACTATACCACTTTAAATAGATCCCCCTGCATTTGTCATCATCTCTGCCCTTCTTCTGTGTTTTTTGTCTCCCTCTGTATTCCAGTGTGTACACAGAAGCCTTGGGGCAAAGTCTGAACCTTAAGCACACTGAAAAGAAACCTAGAAGAGCAGCTGCTGATTAACGCTGCACAACAACAACGCTCACAGACACACAAAAATATGTGCGCAGACTTACCTAAAGATTCATACATGCACTCATAAACACACACACCTGAAAATACTTTTCATTCTTATCACACCAAATCCCTGTGTCACCTTCTGGCACCTAAATGCAATTAAAATTTGTATGTGGAAGGGCAACCAAGTGAAAATCTACTTCACATAATTGACGTGGCTGCACATGCCAACTTGAATGCTTACACACACACACACACACACACACACACACACACACACACACACACACACACACACACACACACACACACACACACAATGTCGAATTAGATTCCTTCAAAGTATAAGCTAATGATTTGGATTCCTTCATTATTACCAAAGCTGCTGCCTCAGAGTGTGTGATAGACAACCCCCTTAAAGCCATTTAATCACATAAATGGTTGGGGGTACAAAAGGCAGAGAGAGCAAAGAGGAGAAGACAAAGAGAAGGTAAAAAGACAGAAAAAGAGGAGGAATAAATCTGAGTTCAACTCTTTTTCCCACATCTGCCAGTTAACCGTTCCTATTCGTATCCTTTTCTAAATAACCCTTGTCACTTCTCCCTCTTAGTCACCACACTCTTCCCTCTGTTTTAATTTTTTTTTTCCTTTGGCCTTGTCCCCTTCCATCCTGCAACGCAGGTTTGTCAGTGATATGAAGTTTAAGTGCCTGGATTTTCTTCCCGTCTCACTCTCCCACGTTCTCCGTCCACGCTACTTCCCTTCTGGTAATGTTATGCCCTGTAGGCTTCCTCAAACTCCCAAACATAATTAGAAACTTTCATTAGAAACGACATTGATCTTGAAGCTACCCATAAGTGGCTTCTAATTAAACATGAGGGATGAGGGAGAGTAGTCGGAGATAAACCTAATTAATTAGATAGAAGGTTTATGAGTGGCGCACACCACTTTTAGTCTAAAGCATCGCATAATTCTGTGCAATGAAGACACTTTTTAAAATGTCACAAGGTTCAATTTCAGAGTTCTCACATGCTCCTCCAATGGCGTACGCCAGTTCAACCAGCACTGCCAATATGGGAGCATCACTATCTCCCTGCCACAGCTAAAACAAGAGAACCATGACTC
Source organism: Sander lucioperca (assembly GCF_008315115.2). NCBI lineage: Eukaryota > Metazoa > Chordata > Actinopteri > Perciformes > Percidae > Sander > Sander lucioperca. The sequence goes on along the minus strand of NC_050185.1, from coordinate 17,405,984 downwards.
TAATCCAGGAAGTCATAGTGCAGCCTGAAACTCTATTTACAATGAATGGAAGACTCACTGTGGATTTGTGTTGGGTTAAACATTACGTTCAAATGAGACTGACTAAATCCATGTCTGTTCAAAGAAAATCTTCCCTGATAGTTTTAAATAAGAGGCTATCAGTGTAATCTCTACATGGCTATAGAAACACCATCCAACTGTTATGTGTTATGCCCCTGCAATTTTTAGTAGCAGGGGTTGTTTTAGCGTGCCTGATGTCAATTTCCACTTTATCATTCCATACATTTTTCAGCCAATTCAGCTGTGGGTTATACTGTAGCTAGAAAAAGTATAAGTAGAGTAAAGCAAGTAAGAGCAAGTTAAGTAAAATATGATGGACTTGTTCCGGTATGACTGCAAAACTTTTGGGCAAAACGGTAAAGCTGTAACTCTTTGACTTTCAGGGACTGACGGCAAAACCCTGTGTTTACTGTGCTTGGCTTTCAACACTGAAAGATGTTCTTTTATCAAACTCTGTTGTACTGTAGCTATGCTGATGTTACATCATCTGTAGGGTTTTCTTTCATTTCGTCTTCAAACAGTAGCCAGCTGCGAGAGAAGGATTTGTTGACTCACATATCAATCCTCTTCTAGCCAAGGTTTTCATAAAGAACTGGCTCAGAGATCCAACTAAAACTGCAATGCAAAAAACTAGATTTATGTTTTGCTGTTACACTCGTCGTGGGTTCATTTCTACCGGATCTACTGTAGATCCCCTGTTTTGCTAGCGAGTAAACCTTAAAATTTAAGTTACACAGCCATATAAAAAGTTAAATTGTTAGTGTCACAGTTGCTTATGGCTTTCTGGCCCTTTATTGTGGAATGCACCGAGTCATGCAAATGCCTTAATGAATCAACCAAAACCAAAGAAACAGAAATACTGTAAATGCAAAACATTCATTCAAATGAAGACATTAAACCTTAGTTTACATCTTCATTGCCTACTAGGGTTGGGCGATGCCCCCTAAATTGGCAGTTGACGATGTTTACAGTACTTTTTATTTTACTATCGCTCTTTACATACATATTTTTTTCTACTACTAGGGGCTAACAGTTAACATAGAAACGATAAGACATACATTTAAATGCCCCCTGTAAATAGACAGTATTACATGGCTATGCTGCCGCCTGCTGGTAGGGGCAGTAAATTACAACTTGACTCACTTTCACTTAACTACGGCGCTGTAAAGTCTATACTCAATATTAGCTCACACATAAAATAGCACCCTCGTGAATTAGCCTACTGTTGCTAACGTACATTCATAAATCCTACATAACATCAGACTTACTTATTGATGCACGCACACAGTAGCAGGGCTCTCAAGTGTCACACATTGAGCGCGACACTCATTTCGGTCTTTTGTCACGCACTCCCGCCACACATTGTATTTCTCACACGGAAAATCTATTTATAATATATTTAATATGCCGCAGCGCCCAAAATTTCTTTGGCGCACCGCTCTCACTATGAAACCGGCAGGAATCAAGCGCGTCTCCCCTGGAGTTTTTAGTTGAGCCTGCCACTTATCAGCCAATCAAAAAAAAGAAAGGGGCTACACAATAGCCAATCAGAAAATAGCACTATTGTATCTGGGTAAGATTTAACACAACAACCAATGAAAAAAAAAAGCACAGAGCAGCGTACAGACACTTCCCTAAACGTTCGGTCATTCAGAGACCCAAACGGGTTTCTGTGCCTGTCAGGAGGTCTAAGGCCCTATCTTGCACCCTGAGCAGCACAGCGCAGTGACTGACGCAGTTGTCAATTTCCCGTCCAGCGCCCGTGACTAGGATTAGTGTGTCTGACAGGGTGGGGGGCGTGGCATCACGATGGTGGCTCTCCATCGTGCCCATGAATAAAAACTACATCTGACTTGTGGAGAGATTTAGCCATAATTTCATTGTAGAGCTGAAAGTAATCTGCAATAATTTTTAAGCAAACATTTCAATTATTTCCTTTTAATAAATATATATATATATATATAAATATATATATATATATATATATATATATATATATATATATATATATATATATATATATATATATATATATATATATACATACATACATACACATACATATATATATATATATATATATATATATATATATATATATATATACACACACACACACACACACACACACTCACCTAATTTTTCGGTAATGCAATTATCTAATCAACCAATCACATGGCAGCTGCTTCAATGCATTTAGGGGTGTCGTCCAGGTCAAGACAATCTCCTGAACTCCAAACTGAATCTCAGAATGGGAAAGAAAGGTTATCTAAGCAACTTTGAGCGTGGCATGGTTGTTGGTGCCAGACGGGCTGGTCTGAGTATTTCACAATCTGCTCAGTTACTGGGATTTTCACGCACAACCATTTCTAGGGTTTACAAAGAATGGTCTGAAAAAGGAAAAACATCCAGTATGCTGCAGTCCTGGGGGGCGAAAATGCCTTGTTGATGCTAGAGGTCAGAGGAGAATGGGCCGAGTGATTCAAGCTGCTAGAAGATCAACTCAAATAAGCACTCGTTACAACTGAGGTATGCAGCAAAGCATTTGTGAAGCCACAACACGCACAACCTTTTTTTTTTTTCTCCGAGCTTTTCCGCCTTTTATTTTGACAGGACAGCTAGGTGAGAAAGAGGAGAGAGAGAGGGGGAAGACATGCAGGAAATCGTCACAGGTCGGATTCAAACCCTGGACCTCGAGGCATAAACCTCCAAGTTTATGTGCGCCTGCTCTACCCACTAAGCCAACCCGGCCACAACACGCACAACCTTGAGGCGGATGGGCTACACCAGCAGAAGACCCCAGTTACCACTCATCTCCACTTAAAAGAGGAAAATGAGGCTACAATTTGCACGAGTTCACCAAAATTGGACAGTTGAAGACTAGAAAAATGTTGCCTGGTCTGATGAGTCTCGATTTCTGTTGAGACATTCAGATGGTAGAGTCAGAATTTGGCATAAACAGAATGAGAACACGGATCCTTCATGCCTTGTTACCACTGTGCAGGCTGGTGGTGGTGGTGGTGTAATGGTGTGGGGAATGTTTTCTTGGCACACTTTAGGCCCCTTAGTACTAATTGGGCACAGCCTACCTGAGCATTGTTTCTGACCATGTCCATCCCTTTATGACCACCATGTACCCATCCTCTGATGGTATTAGTATGGTGTTCCTAATAATCCTTTAGATGAGTGTATATCTTTGGGGTTTGGAAAGTTGGTTGGGTAAAACATCTGACATCTGATAATGACACTTTGGGCTTGGAAAAAAAAAAATTATATCAATTATTTAAGAAAATAATAATCAGATCAGTAATAAAAAATGTACTTATTAGTTGCAGTTTCAATTTATTGTGAGGCCAGTTATCCATGAGAATACAACATATGATATTGAAAGGGCCTAGAAATAAAAAATATTTCACCAAAAGTTTTATGGTAGCTTTTTCTTTAAAGGGTCAATTAATCCAAATACCAAAAATAAATGGTGTCTAGCTACGGAAGTAATTCTGGTTTCATCAGGCCCAGTTTTTAGATTTCTGTCTCTGATATCCGTAGTTATTAAGGTGAACTAACCCTTTAAAGAGTCACTTTCCGTTTTCTGTTTCTGTTTTTTGCCTTTAGATCGATGCCTTGCTATGCTTTACTGTATGCATTTATGTACAGTATGTATTTATGTATGCACTGCACCTTCTCTGCTTGTCCCAACTGTTCATTCTTAACGTCGCTCAGTGTTTTCCAGTTCATCTTTGCTCTGCTCCCCACTGACCTCGTCTCTGTCAGGGATTGGCTGTCGAGCGCATAGCCTCTCTGGTCATACCTGTAGTGTTGACATACACACAGCACAATTGTGCAAATAAATGTATGCCCACTCTTGCACACCAAAAACAAATACACATACATGTGAAATATAACATGCATTATTTAGCGTGTATGAAGACAGATTGACTGTTGAGTCAAATGAAAACACAAATAGAGCATGCTTGAGAACGCAATCACTGGATACTTAGGTGATTAAACTTGACAGGTACATCAATATTAGTCGTCTGTGAACATGTCCAGAAGTCTATAGTGAAAAACAGGGTGTAAAAGCAAGTGAGTTTGTGTGTGTTTGTTTATATGTATGCATGTGTTTTATATTAACAGACTTTGATTTTTCCTGCGAAGGAGATACTGCACTGGATTTGCTATTATCTAAAGAAACCGCCTTCAGCCATGACTGAATTACTCCCTCAACTGATTTACAGCCACTGCATCTGTATCCTGCAATCAATTTTATCTGACATATGGCTGTCTATCATGGACAAATGCATTCATACTTTAATCAGCTTTTTATATTTACATACATTTTGTTCATAAACAGTTTCCTTGCTGAGGTTAAAAGAAAAACAATGCTCGTCTGTCTTTTCTTTTGTGTAGCCACTCCATCTATTAATTTATCTACCTTTTTAATATTCCCTTTTAAATCTTAATGCATCAGCATGACTCCTGCTCTGTATTCTAGCCAAGCAGAGCAATCTAATCAAGGCATCATCCAAATTCATCAATTTCCTCCAATTATGCAAGGCAGCATGGTCAAAACAATCCCACAAAGCACCACATCGCCACAGGAACTAGAGTCAGACAGATACTCTTTGTCTTTGTAAAGCGCAGACCTACATGTAAAAAAGAAGTGGAAAACACTCTGTCTGCTGCTTGATTGGCATTTGTATTTCAGCGGTGGCTAGACTTGGGAACAGCCTTAATGAGTGAATGAGTCATAATTTAAAATCCCTCTACAGGAAGTGCTAATAACAATCCAGTTTGATGCGGCTCACCATGTCCCCATATTTCTGTGCACGTACAGTAGCAGTTCAGTTCAGAGCTGGAATCTAGAAATATCCATGTTCTGCTTTTCTCTTATTCTGGCATCCCATCCTATCTACATCCTGTCTAGAGTCCCGCTGGAACTGAAGATGCACATGCCACCAGTCTCCTGACATGTGATCATCAGGGCTTTGCACTTAGGTTTGTTCATTAGTGTTTGGTATTTAATATATTTTACGTATATAAGCGTTACAGAAACAGGAGGGATACGATCTCTCCATTTGTAGAGTGATTTGTCTGTCTGTTTGAACATACCATGTCTTGAGTGGTGCTTATGATAAAGTGATTGGATATCTGTGCGCACTACACATCCCAGCATTTGTGGATCATTTTGTAAGTGTTTATGAATGTGTGTGGGTGAGCGTTGGTGTATGTGTGCACACCAGTGTGACTCACCAGGCCCGGAGACTAAAGGCCTCCGGTATGTCTGGGTTGACCATGACTGTTGAACTGAACAAAGCAGAGAGAGATATGCCCCCAAAATCAGATAAGCGAGCTCCTTTGATGGCGACTACAGGCTCCCCAGAACCATCAAACTTCTCCGCCTGGAGAAAGGACAAACTGTGTCAAAGACAGGAATTCAGGAGAGAAAGACGGAGAACAAGAGACGGCAAAAGCATTTGTGTTATTGTCTCTTATATGTTCAGCCTGTTTCTGCAGCTTGCAGAAACCAGAAAGTAATATGTGGTATAGTTTGCTTTTATAATTGGACAACCTACAAGTTAATTTGAAAGTCATTTTTGGATTTTGGCAAAGAGGAGGGATTAGCTCTTGCAGATTGAATGAGCTTAGTGAAGAATAGTGCCATTTCATGCACATTCGAGAGTTATTTAGCCTTCCGTCTCAAATCAGGGACTCTGGTCCAAAACAATCCTGAAGGTCACACGGATGATTTGACTGATCCAAATTTTACAGCCTAGAAAACCCAATCAAACAGCTCTGAATGCAAGAGCACTCACACAGATATGTTATGCACAGAAACAGATGGGCACCTTCATAAACACACGATTAATTACAGCCTGATCAACATGTTTTTAAGTTAAACTGCGAATCCATCCCTAGATACAGACAGAGAGCAAGGAGAGAACAAGAGGAAGAGAGAGATTATAGTTATTACCTCCTCTCCCCACAGTGTGACAGTCACCACTTTGCCAGTTGTGTCTATTAGGTTGAGGGCCCTCTTGGAGACTTCTCTGCTGGTCTTAGTGGTGATACGTGATACATCCTCAGCACTCTTACACACTCCAATCACATCTACAGGCAGAGAGAGAGAGTAATTTTACATATCTATCTATAGATAGCTCATGAATACAGGCAGAAAATTATACTTATTATAATGGAAAACCAGGGAGAAAGCTATAGTTCATTATGTGAAGAGAACCTTTTGAAATGTCTTCACATGATGTAAAGTGTAAAAATGCCCCCTGGGTAACATCACAGGAGTAAAGACCAAACACAGCAGAGTTTACACCCCTCTGATATTGCCAAGTCAAAGCAATATGACATAAATGTCATAACAGGCTGGCTAACACCCTGGCCCACACTCCAAATCACAACAAACACACTCATTCATGTTTCCTGTCATGCCCGAGGCCTAAAAACTTCATTCAGGAATGCTGCACTGAAGAGCAGTCGCTGATGAGCTCAAAGACAGTGAAGAGCCTGGCCTATCATGACTAATATTAAAACATCATCAGAAGTCAAATTAATTTATAAAGTGCTTATGTATAACACGTCACAAGAATACTGAAAACAAAGAAAATTAGAGATGAATCAAGAAATTGTGTAAATTTGGATCGATGGAATGCATCTCAATTCTTTGACGTAGAGTGATCAATAACATTTGTTAAACAATATTTTAATATTGCATTGTGTACGATCATGTTTTCAAGATTGCAGTCTTCTTCTTCCTTGCCTTTGTTGCCGCATTGCTATGTTTCTTTGCCACCATCTGTCGATAAGTGGAATGGTGTGATACAGATGCAGTGCCGGTTGGGGGTGTGATGAACAGTGGCAATAACACAATAGTCACAATAAAGATAATGGAACTATGACTAGAAATAGTAGTTGTAGTAGTTCATGGCATAGCAGGGCACTGCAGGGTGTTACATGGTGTAGCAGGGCATTGCAGGGCATTGCAGGGCATAGCAGGACGTAGCAAGCCACTGCAGGGCACTGTAGGGCATAGCAGGACGTAGCAGGACGTAGCAGGACATAGCAGGACATAGCAGGACATAGCAGGGTGTAACAGGGCATAGCAGGGCGTGGAGCAGGACCATGGCGACAGCTGCAACCATGATTTAGGTGCCACCCTAATCCAAGGAAAACTGCTTGGCAAATAAACATAAGGACTCCAGGGAATAAGCTCCCCTGAGCTAAGTTAGTAACAAGCGTTTCTGGGACATGGATGCACACAGATGTAAAGAGAGAGGAGAGAGGAGAGAGGAGCTCAGCGTGTCAAAGGAAGTCCCCCGGATGTCTAAAACTATAACAGTATAATTAAGAGCTGGTGCAAGGCAAACCTGAGCCAGTTATATAAGGGTTGGAAGATGAATATGATGACTATGAAGAGAAGCAGAGAAGAGAAGGGGTGCCGTGTCTGAAACTATACACCCTCCCCCGCCGGGCTAGGCGAATGCTGCAACTCCTCACTCCCTAACTATAAGCTTTATCAAAGAGGAGAGTTTTAAGTTTACTCTTAAATGTGGTGATGGTGTCTGCCGCCCAAACCAAGACTGGGAGCTGGTTCCACAGGAGAGGAGCTTAATAATAATAATAATAATAATAATAATAATAATAATAACAACAACTTTATTCGTACAAGAGACAAGAGACACAAAAGCACATACAATATACATACACATATATACACAGGGTTCATACGCATTTTAACCAATACTTTTCGGCAAATTTCCATGACTATGTATTCCTGAAAATGTCAGTCGACATTATACAATAAGAATAAAAATCTGTGTTAAAGTTTACCCTCAGAGGTTTAACAATAAACTGAATGACAATTTATGTGGTTCATAGTGGGATTCATAATATCGCGCCCCGAATAGAACGTTGAGGTTAGGACGACGTGAAATACATTTATTAATCACATATTATTATGCTGTGTTAAAAAAAAAATCCATGACTTTTCCAAAACTTTCTGGGTCTTTTTATGTTTTTAAAACCTTTCCAGGCCTGGAATTTGCATTTTTAAACTCCATAACTTTTCCAGGTTTTTTCAAAACGTATGAACCCTGTATACACATCATTGTAATAGTGAAAATAGAAGATGGGACAGCTTTAAAGGACCGAAAACAATGATTTAACAGGAGAAAAGACAATAAAAAGTATATCTGCGTTGTGTGTCCTTGTGTATGTGCACAATACAATCAAAACAATTAAAACAAAGACCCACCTATAAAAATATTGCTCTATAGCACTACTAGTGACAATCTTATGGTGTCAAAACTAGTGCACATGCGTTAAATAAAATGACTGGACAGAATTATAATATAGATTTTGCAAACCAGTCATTCTCTGAACTTCATCCTCCTGTCTGCTAACCTTTCTCTAAACTCTTCCTCTCCCCCCTCCTTCACCGTTACTCTCTTGCTCTCTGTCTGTGCTCTTTCAGCCCTCCTTAATTCCATTATGATTGAGACGATGTCATCCACCTCTGAACTCCATTATCACCACAGGAACAGGCTGACAGTTCTCATTACCATGCTATAATCCCCTACTTAACAAAGGAGCGAGGAGAGCGGTATTGGAGAGAGGGTGAATGGAGAGACAACAGATGACACACAGGACATGTAATGCTGCCCCTCTGCGACCAGCGCAAACACACTCCTCCAGGTAAACCGCCCAGTGCATCTCTAAACGGTGTTGCTGTACTGGCTTGCATTGCTCATAGTTTACACACTAGTATAATCATGCAATATTACTGCTCTGAATGGAAACCTACATGAATCTTCCACTCAGTAGGTTTGCAACCATTAATGTATTGTCTAATATGGCATGTCCAACACTTGAAAGAATTAATAGCCTTTCTTGTGCTGCCATCCTACAGTCTGCTGACCCTATGCTGTATAGCACTACACTATTGTGCAATGCAAAATCACATCGGGGTGTGTGACTGATCACAAGTACAAACTGTGCTGATGGGTGTGGTGAGAAATGCATCTGAAATTGCCCTTTAAAAATTGTACTGTAACTATGCTACTTACTCCCCTTTTAACTATTGTACAGCACATGGTCACTTTGTTTTGAAAATGTGTTACTTTGTTGGTACAGACTGAAATGTGACTGAACGATTATTTATTCTGTGATCAGATAGTACCTGATTTAAATCAGAATTTGTGCCAAATTTATGATGCTAAGTTTAAGTTATTGTATGGCTTCTTGCTTTTAGACATTATTTAACATTTAATATATTTAGCCTCTGTTGTTAAATGAAACAAATGGTTTTGTAGAAAAAACATGTTTGAATTTCTCAAAAATAAAATACTGTTTTTGTATCTGTACCGAAACTCAGGTATTGCATCGTCACTAGTATTGAAAACTTTTAAATAATGCCCAGCCCTACTCATAAGTAACAAAACAATTGATTAATGTAAGTTAGAGTTTAGATTCTCGGCCCAAGCCCGAGCCCGACCCAAGCCCGACCGGACCTCGGGTCGGGCTCGGGCCGTTATTTTCCGCCACATCCTCGGGCTGGGCCGGGCTGGGCCGGGCCCGGGCCGGACCCTTGATCAAGCCCTTGATTTTTTTTTTTTTTTATCCATTACCTTATTATCCTATTTGGGTGGGGAGATAGCTATGCCATAATCAGAAATATAATAAATATATATATAGGCTATATAAAAGTAACAAATGTGTACAAAAGTTAGGCTGCAGTTACAAAATGCAGCACGTGTCATGCGCGGAGTCTCCTCCTCTCACACGCATCACACCGGGAGCTTGAAGATGTAAAGAAAAAAAGAAAAACAGGAGAATTAACTTTGAGCAAGTGTGGAGGAAAGTCGGAGGTATGGAAGCAGTTTAAACAAGTCGTGGGCAGTGACAACAATATGTTGTTCATCATTGTTTCTTTTTTTTTTTACGTTTCTTCATTCGGATCCACTTGCGATCCGTCCCATTCTAAACAAACAGCGCAGTTTACAGGCTTAGTCCTTGTTGTATTATTCTAAACAGATTTCTGCAGTTCAAACAACTCTGAATTATAGTTGAGAACATCAGTTATAACGGCCCACGTATTAAAAAATTGTCGGGTTTAAAATCGGGCTCGGGCTCATAATTACATTTAATGTGTCGGGCCGGGCCGGGCTCAGACTCAACGTGCTCGGGCAGGTTCGGGCTTGATTTTTTGGGCCGATCTAAGCTCTAACGTAAGTCTAAAAAGTTGACCAAACAATTAAAAAGGGGTCCAACACTGTAACATGCAATGTTATGTCCTCAACTTTCAACTTGCATACAGCCTAAGGGCAGTCTTTAAAAAAATACATCCTCATTGTCACAACTACAGAAAAATCACCTGTGCATCAACTCAAGAATAATATTGACCAGACTGTCAATCACTAATTTATACCCCAATCTACACTTGGACCATCCCAATTTAGCTGTCACAGAGATAAGACATTCCTGTCAGGCACAGAGGGCAGGAACTGCAACTAACCTTCATAAAAACAGTGGAACGAACATTATCCTCTTTTATCTCTCATCTTTACCATATTCCTGAATTAACCTTCCCTCTGACCCTGTCATAATGTATTCTTTCAGGACACCTGGTACATAACTGACTGGCATGTGCCTGTCTATTAGCTCAGTTTTTATACCATCTATATCTAGAACTTGTAATTGCCTGGGTTGACGGAGCAGATAGAGAGATGATCCAGCTGATAACCTAGCCTGACATCACCAGCCTACTTTTCGGTTACTCAATGGGCCTTATGCAAGAAGCATTCGTACAAACAGATTCATTCTTAAGTGTCACAAATGAGGGATTTTAGAGGATTTGTGACTTTTTTTAACAAATTTTCTTGTACTTAATATTTTTTCTTAGGTACGAACAAAATTCACGAGTGGGTCAGACCTGTTGTACGAGTCATGTACAGATAGTCTTACTCTCTCTACAAGGGGGAAAAACACTCATCTGAATGAATTTGGAGTTTAAATAGGAAATCCTACTACTAAATAAATAACTATATAACTAAAACAAGCTTCGTGCAAAGTTAATATTCTGTTCACCATATAATCATCATCATGGCTGCCAATTTACTAAGAGATTTTTTAGATATTTTTATTGGCCTATTTCGGCAAACAAATTTGTACAGTTCAGTAGTGACAGCTGCCTCAGGGTCTATATGCAGGTCGCTGTATTCCTCTGTAGCATGCAACAGTGTAACATCACCTGCTACTGTAGGCTATAATATTCTCTCATCTAATCTAAATTAGCATTTGACTTTAAAAATTCACTTTTTTTTTCTGTCACAGTGCTACACTTCTCTGATGACAGGTTGTTGACAGCTGTACTATAAATATTTTCTAACAGTTCCAGGTCTTCTAAAACCACTACTGACACTGCTTAACGTAGCATCATCTGCTGATTTCCAAAAGCAGTACCTGAGTGAAATTCTTCTTTTTACTCTTTAAGATTTTTGTGCATGAAACGTAACCACAGATAGATGTGAGCACAGGTGGGTCCACCTGCTGGGCATTTCTGCCTGACGCACCTCCGACGGTGCAGTTGTGCCGGCTACACAACAGCACCAGGTACCAAACTAACCTAACAGCCAGCCATATATGGCAAATTTAATTATGTGAATGCACAAATCTCACGTATGTGTATGTCCTCATGAACAGGTGGCATTCATCAGGCTAAAACAAGCAATTTATATAAGTCTTATTGATGAAATTCTTCTCTTACCAATGATGGTGTCCTTGTCTCGGTTCTCCAGCTCTGCAATGGGCACAAAGTCACAGTGCACTGCAGGGATGCCCTGATTGTCATCACATGGCACAATGGATGATTGAGCATGGAGGGTCATCTCGTAGTTGTTCTTCAGTGTGTTGTACTGTTTGTTGGCCACCTTCAGCGTAGCCTTGGTTATGTAGTACACCTACAGAGAATGGACGAGCAAGGTGAGCTGCATTATAAAATTAGAGCTTATCAGACTGGTGATTTCCTGTGAATTTGAGGCAAATGTGATCGAATTGGGTGACCACTATATTGATCCCGCAAAGGAAATTATTACTACAATGCAGCTTCTGTTCCAACAAAGCTTTTAATAAGAAAGGAAAACCCTTCAGGTCCAACTAAGATGTGGTGTCATATCAGGCTCATCACTTCACAAATTCACCAGAAAATAACTAGCAGCTGAGAGTGAGTCTGCTAAACAGCAAAATTTAAACTCAATATGCGAGACACACTTCTTCATTAACTCTCCCAACTCTCCAATAGACCCCCCCCTTTCCCTCCTCCTCTCTCACTTTGATTTACCCCACACAGAGATAGGAGCATGAAACTAATGTGATAAGCATTCTGGCCGCTCAGAGCCAGTCACACCCACTCACTGTTCTGTCAGTGCTCAAATCACGAAGGGAAAACAGATTCATTCCTTTATTTATCTTTGGAGGGCAGAGGGCCCAAATTGGATCTATGGCTGAGTTGGGATACACTGCCAAGTGGCTGATACCTGAGCCAGTGTGACTAGCAAAATGATGGTCGGGGTTAATTGAGTTATTAAGCTCTGTGGGCCAGTCTGAGTTGAGCAAGAGCTTTAACATGTGTTCTACCGGTCTGTAATTGCATTGGTATACTGGAACATGCAAAGGGGCATGTTCTGGGTGTTCAGAACGAGCACCACCTATTTCAGCACAAACAGAACACGCCAATAAGACCAAGTTTTTCTCTTGCATAAACAATAGCTTGAGACTCGTGTCAACTCTCTTACGTGAAAAAAACAGTTGATATCTCTCAATATCTGCCATCGTGCATCTGTATACCTCATCTGACATTTTACTTATTGTCACTCATCTATTAATGGTGTTTTTAATTTGTTAACCACTTTGATGCAATATATACTAGTACTTGACTTCCCATGTTGGTAAAACTGAAGTCACAAGTTTCAGTGAGGGCAGTACTATTTCCTCATAAGTATAATAAGGAATTCCTAAAATGAATTGTTCCTTAGTACTCATGATTATTTTAAAGATCCTACTGTATAAACTTTAATTCTTGTATTAAATTCTGTTTGATTTGCAGGCCTTCACCAAGGTCAGAGGTCAGCTTCAGTGGCAGTTATGCAACAGCAGCTGGAGCTGGTGGGCATTACATTTTCTTACTACAGGACAGTAAAGCAGATGCTTGCTGAAACAAGGTCTTGACTTAGGATCCTCTGGATGAAAGATGATCCCATTAACAAATACCTCCAAGATTCTTTAAAAACAGCTGGATTGGCAAAAAGATTAATATGCAATAGTGTGTGACTGACTTTAATTCTGGTACTACTCTATATGATAAACGTAAGAATACCTTTGGTTTGGAATATTCACATGCCCGCACAAATCGGGAGAATTATTGGTTGCTGTAATCATTCCTCCACTACAAACTTGTTGTGAAGAGATTGTGCCATGACTACATTGTAAAAGAGGGGTGACAAAATCCAGTGTCCTTGTATTGTAAATGTTTTGTAAATTTCAGCCAAAGATAATATGAAGCTTCAGAGTTACCCAAATGGAGTGGTACAGAGGGAATGTTCACTTCCAGTATGGAGAGGAGGAGGGATTACAGTGACCCATAAAAACTATAATCTCTGTATCAATTACTTATGCCAGAAGCGAAACTTTATACAGTACATGCATCCTCCATGGAGAACACAGCCTGCAAGACTGTCAGCTTTTTCTGATACAATTAAGATAACTTTAAGATAACACTTTAACAACAGCAAAACACTATCAACACATCAGATTTGACAAGTTTTCTCACACTGTTCTCAGCAGCATACTCCCAGCCTCATATATCCACCCAAATGCTCAACGTCTCCAACATATATATTTCAGTAAAATATGAGTTAATAAATCCCTTCCACAAAATCCTCTAATACTTGCCTCTGGCTCATTCATTGGCCTAAAGTCCTGCAGGCATGAGAGGATTTTGCAGAAGGGTTTATTAGGCACTATTTTACCTATGATAAATTAGTTTGAGGCGTTATGTGCATACAAAATGGATAGTTGCGAGGCTTACTCGGCAAGTGTTTTTGTGAATGTTTTATAGCCTTTAGATATTGTCTTACTGTTGTCAATTTTATCGAAGAAATTAAATGTTTACGGTGTTTGAAAGCTCCTTTTGAAACAGTATGAGTACAAACATTTTCTTGCAGCATTCAAAGCTATTGCCGATGTGTAATATTTGCAAAATGTATCCTTTTTAAGTGAAGTTTCCAAAATGCTCTTATCACTTCAAGTGAGGAAGGATATGGGTGAGTGGAATCTGCTCACCTTGCCTTGCTCCACTAGAGAGAAAAACTTGTCCACTTCGTTGTTAAAGGCTGTAATCTTGATTTCTCCCTGTTGACCACCAGCACATTTCCATTAAACATTTCGTTTCACGGATAAAACCACATAAACAGATATTCAGGCCTCTCCACTCCTCTACTCACACTCTCATCCACTATCTCAAAGGAGAAAAGCTTGCCCTCTCCTTTAGAGTTACTCCAGGTGCGGATACTGGACTTGTTGGTGACTCGGGCTCTGACAGTCCACCTAGGGAGATACACAGAGTGACACTTGAATCAGTGCTTTCAAAGTATATGTAAAAAAAAACGAACTTATCTAAACAACATGCTATAAGTGATTTTTAGGGGAAAACATCCTAAAACTAAAAAACAAAAAAAAAAATACATTAATTAAAACTGAACAAGTTTTCTGATATAAAAAACATGCCAACTGACCAAAATCTAACCTTTGCAAATGTTTTACTTGAATGTCGTCCATCATGTTTTCAGTTTGTTTTTCCATCAATGGATTTATTTTATGTGAATGCACACAGATCACTTAACATAAATCCTGTTTTAAAAATAAGGACAAAAAAGTTTTGACCAACACAGTTATGTTCAACTTAACTAAGAGTTGCAGTCTAAAGGTCAGCACAAACATGAGCTCAGTAAAGAATGCTGCAGAGACACTTCTTTTGTTAATGAGCATCCCAACTCAGCTCACATCAGTCACCAATGTGAAACAACTGCACAAAAGAACAATTCCCAAGAAAATTGGATGAGTGTCTTCTCAGTCTTTTAAAAGTTCCATAAAAGAAAAAAAAAGCATCAAGCAACTTTGTGAACTAGGTGTTGTACATCCGCCAACTCCTGGATTTATTTGAAATGTGCTTCTTGTTCTGTTTTTAACAACAGCCAGCCAAGTTCGGCAGTTTATGCAGCAGTGAGCTTTTTGACTGCATTGATAATTGTGCAGTGGAGGATATTCATACCATAACTTTGCCTGCAATTAAATCCCCTATCATGAGAGCAGCTGCTGGCCCAGTGTGAACCCCATTCCCTGCTCAGTATGGATAAGACTGCTACACCAAGGTTTATGGCAGCCAAAAGCCAATTATAGTCTGCTCTAGATGCTATTACTTAACACCAGCAGAATGGGATGAGAAAGCTATGCAAACGGCCATAAAAAAAGAATGTGAACATACACAGCATCCCTATATAATCTGCTGTATGTAACACTTTGTGTCACACACACCCGCACTTTTCATTTCACGCAAACCTACGTAGAAGGACCACAGCTGCTGAAGTCATCTGTTTTACTCACTGTAGGTACTCCCTAACTTCAAAGTTAGAACAGTCATCAGTTTATTACAACACCTAGAGGCACAGTTATCTTTACAGCTTGCAATTTCAAACAGGGCTACGTAGTCAGAGCCCATACACGGAGAGAAAGTTGACAGAGTACCTTTACGCCAATCTGGACAACTACATCTTGCTTTACTGTGCTCTTGTCTTGTTGTGGCCAACTTTAAAAAGGTCAAAGACAGAGAATTAAGTCAAATGAAATGAAAATAAGTTAGAAGGAAAAACAGCAGTAAAATTGAACCCCAGAGGGGGTAAAGAAATTGTGAGAGGAAAGGAAAGGGGGAAAAAACGAGGTCGGCCAAATCCCGACTGGGCCAAATAACAGAATCAAAACCTCCGCAGCAGACCATAAAGACCCAGCAGTACCTGCCGTTAAAGTGTCTGTTTCTGAGGCAAGATCGGTCCTCTCTTTTAATTTCCATGCAGATGGGCTGAATAACATGCACATTGCACACAAACAAATCCACAGACACACACAGGCATTGTTATAGAAAAACTGAATGCTCACACATGCATGCAGAAGCACATATCCACACATTTCCAAACATGCCCCAAAGCGCTACTCAGAAATGGCAGCAAACAGGGAAGTAGAGTCACAGCATGAGGAAAAACAGTGTTTGCCCCTGTGGCTCACTTTGGAGGTTGGTGGTTCAATGACTCCTCTGTCCACATGTTGAAGTGTGACACTGACTCTATCAGTGTATTGATGTGCATGTGAATGGATGAATGGAAGGCACTTTGTCCGGTAAGGAAGAAAGGTGCTATATAAATGCTGCTGGTTTACCATTTACATGTCAGTCAGGTTCAGTGCTTTATAACTATCTGTTAAGGAAAAACTCAGGAGCAGCACAACTCATGTCACATACGTGAAGAAGGTTCGGGAGACTTTAATGACTTACACAGAAGCATTTAATGGAATCTCAATTGAGGAGAAAATTTAGGCAGGCAGTACAGTCTTCCTGAAAGTGTATTTAAACTCATGCTGGAGACGTTAAGTTTAGCTGACCCTTCAATGTAAACAAAGATATTGCGGGCGCCGTAAACACATATGCTTAACCCAAATACCTCAGCACAGACAGAATGTGTTATGTGTTTACTTCCTCCATGACCTTAGCAGGATGAGGCAGCACTGTCTTATCATACAGCTGTTGCATCTCTCGTCTTCTGCCTGAGACAGGTTATGAGGTTATGTTTGACACTGACTTGAATGAGACCTAGGGTACCATTGTCTCAACTTACATAGCATGAGTTTGTAAGCTGGAAATTCCACCACACTATCCACTACAAAAGTTAAGCCGTGTTTAAAGTATTATGAAGATACCATACATGTACGTGAAAGCAGGCGCATGCAGACATGGACACACAGACTTACTTGCTTTGGTAGGGGTTAAGGATTGCTATAGGAATCACTTTTGTTGAAGAACCAGGAGAAGTGCTGGTAGCCTTCATGGGTGAAAACGTCTTTGGGGAAAACTTCATGGGTGAAAACTTCGTTGGCGAAGCCTTCATGGGTGAAAACTTCGTTGGCGAAGCCTTCATGGGTGAAGCCTTCATGGGTGAAAACTTCATTGGTGAAGCCTTCATGGGTGAAGCCATTGGTGAAGCCTTCATGGGTGAAGCCATTGGTGAAGCCTTCATGGGTGAAAACTTCATTGGTGAAGCCTTCATGGGTGACTTTCCCGTAAAACCTCGGGGAGGAGAAAGGGCTGCAGGGAAACAAACTAAGATGATAATTACTGTATATGAGTACTGATACAATTTAATAGTAATGAAAGATTAGTACATGTATTGAACAATCTCTTTGTATTATTTCATTGTAAAATGAATATCTTCAGGTTTTGGACTATTTGACGAGCAAAACAAGCACTGCGAAGAAGACCTTAGGCTTTAAAAAAGCTGTGTTTTGTATTGTATCAGTGTAGCGCCATGTGTACTTCTTCTCATACCGAAAGAAACAAGCAGGCCTGCCTTATTGGATGATCCAAATGTTCTGCAAAACTTGCCATTTTCACCGTGTAGCTTGCTAGCTCGAAGTTTGTTGTCGTTCACCGAAACGAAAGGAGTTTGAGAACGGCAACACACAGAGAGCAAAAGCTGAGGGACATCCTTCATGTGAGCCACACGTGGGATGTCAGGCAATTATCCTGGAAATTTACTAGTAATACAGTAATTTTAATTGCGTAATGAATCACGTGTGGAATGTGCTGGACGTGGCCAGGCAGTCCAATTCTTCGCCGCATTATCAGCATCAACTTCAATCTCAAGCTCTGGATGCAGCGACATTGCCCTGCAAAATAGATAGCAGAAGGAGTAAAGAGTGCCTGACATCCGGCGTGTCTCCGTCATGCTTTATCCCAGCCCTGTACATCCAGTGAGCCAGACTACCCACAATGCAACTCGACTGCTGACAGTACAATCTGAGATTCAGGTGTGTTGTGCTAGTAGTGGCTAATGTGGCCTTGAGCTGCTGGCCTAAAGCAGAAAATAGTATTTTTATTTTTTTCCATTGACTGTAAAGGAGTTCCACACATGTGATATACTTAGTACCTCAAAGCACATGCAAAAGTTTCCAAGAACAGTAGTTGAAGTAGACAAGACAAATTAATTTGCTGATACAGATACGTAACTGGTAGAGCACCTACCAGTTTACCATTAAGCAGTACAAACTTAAGTAAACACCCTAAAAAAGGTTTCAGCGATTATAAAATATTAGTAGTAGTACTATTATCTGATCGTGTGAGCAGCTGCCAAAATGGAGGAAGGAAATGGAAGGAAATTAAACTCTCCCCACAGAGTTACTTATTTCCCTGTTAACATCAGCTGTGCCAATGAATGAATTGGTGTTTTTCTTCTTGGGTAAGACTGCCAATCAGTTATTAATTTCATAATTACTGTACTTATGCCTTTCTGCCTTTCAGTCGTAGGACAAAAAATTATTAGGATTAGTATCAGAATATCCGTCAATACACCAGACATATATTTGTAAATATTAGTCTTAACCACATTCATGAATTATGACCATTTTATATTTAGTTTGAGTCAGAGCGAAAGAGTTTAGAGGGTATTACATTGATTTTAAAAAAGGTAAAAGGATTATTTTAAATGGGCAGCATAATATATAATAGCATAATGAATGAGGAAGCCTTAAGTTTATACTGTAGGTTGTTCCTCACAGATGCTTCTAATAATCATGATATATTTATCATGTTGTGTAAGAGATTTTTTTTTTTTGATAAGTGTGCTGTCCTCATATGTTAAATTGAATTACTATGTTATTATTTCTGTCATGGTTAGGTGTGCACTTATAATATAAGACCTTATATAAAATACAAAAAAACTACAACTAATAAAAAAAGTAAAGAATAGGTTCCTTTTTTTTCTAAAACAACTGATTTGCTTTCATATTTCTTTTACAAATGACAATGCCAGAAAACAGTTTGGACCGGCCAACAGAATCGCATCAGCCCCATTAGCAATGATTCAGGCTCAATAGTTGGCTGTTGTTAAAATATATTTTACGCACAGCCTCATTTTGGCATGAATGATGTGCCATATTGAGGAAAAGCATTTGAGGGAAGAATTGTCAGGGATAAAAAGATGCAATTCCACAGAGACCACTCCCCAATATAAGCTCCTGTTCTGGAGCACAACAAATACTCGCCGCTATGGTACCCTCCTTTGTGGGTGTGTACTATTTTTTGTGTGTGTGTGTGTGTGTGTGTGTGTGTGTGTGTGTGTGTGTGTGTGTGTGTGTGTGTGTGTGTCATGAGCTAATTCCTTGGGGAAATCACAGATTGAACAGCTATTTTTCAGGCGAGGGGTAATTAACATCAATATTCATACACACGCAACTCGGATTGGAGTGTTAAGAGGGAAGAAGCTGGTAGTGAAAGAAGAGAAGGGGAGATGATGGGTGTAGATGGGTTGGGGGGGGGGGGGGGGGAAGAACAGAGCAAAGAGAGGGGCATAGAGGTTTGTCAAGGAGCCTCATTTTTTGTGATTAAGATCAGTACAGAGTCTTAATATGTATTCCACTAACGTATTCAACAGCCCCTGTTTTTTTTGGAGAGTGCTTAGTGGTAAGGAACTATAGGAGAGAAAATGAGAAATATATATACAAGAAAAAGGCAATACATAGAGAATGTGAATAAGAAAGCAAGTGTCTAAAAGTGTGTGTGTGTGTGTGTGTGTGTAGGGCTGGGCGATATGGAGAAAATCAAATATCACAACATTTTTGACCAAATACCTCGATATCGGTACCTCAACGATATTGTAGTGTTGACTATTGGTGCTTTCACAAAATATTTGCACAATGAGATTTTTGATAAATAATCATCAGTAATGTGGATATAATGATTAAGTGGGTAAATAATAGAACAGTTACAACAGTCTGGTAAGTTCAGAAAATGACATAACTTTACTGTAATGCAGCCTTTAAAACCAGGAAAAGACAACACTTATGCCATATTACGATATCCAAAATCTAAGACGATATCTAGTCTCGTATCACGATATCGATAGAATATTGATATATTGCCCAGTTCTGTGTGTGTGTGTGTGTGTATGTGAGAGAGAGAAGAGAAAAAGAGTTGTGAGGACAAAGGAAACCTGCAGAGAATGGTTAGTGATGAATAATAAATATTTTCTTTAACTGCACTTCAGCGAGTGCAGATCTCTTTTTGGAATTTAAATATCATCTGTGAAGCAGTTTGAAGGTAGTCTATTTCAAGTGTTGCTGCTGATTAATATTTAAATTGGAACACAGAACCATCAGTGACTACTGTGTCGTGACCTTTGCCTAATGCTGAAGGTCTAGTATATCTTTTTTTTTTTTTTTTAAATTGAGAGTACAATGTCACTTGTGACAGACAGAGCTTACAAGGCATGATCAAAACAATAATAATGCTAAAAACATTTTAAATTATTCCTTCAAACTTTGCTGGCACCAGAGGAAACATGCTCTGACCACATCCCCCCCCCCAAGGATGTAAGAGGTCAGGCTTCACAACAGAACAGAACGCCTGAAGCTGAAAGGAGATACTTTCCATTCAGTTAATTACGCTTTCTCCTGTCCTCACTCCCGCGCCCTCTGGCCCGTGACCTGGAAATCAATCAAGTTCATCATCAAGAATGATATGTCTTGTTGAAGACAAGGAACGAAGTCCCACAGGTGCATCCTATTAGGGCTGGGCAATATATCGATATTATATCGACATCAATATATGAGGCTAGATATCGTCTTAAATTTTGGATATTGTAATATCGTGATATGACAAAGTGTTGTCAGTTTCTGGTTTTAAAGGCTGCATTACAGAAAGGTGATTTAATTTTCCAGACTTACTTTTATCATTTGCCTTTACCCACTTGATTGTATCCACATTATTGGTGATTATCAAAAATCTCATTGTGTTAATGTTTTGTGAAAGCACCAATAGTCAACCCTACAATATCGCCGCACTATCAACATCGCCGTATTTGGTCAAAAATATCGTGATATTTGATTTTCTCAATATCACCCAGCTTTACATCCTATGTGGACGTTGTTTACTGGACAGCAACATTTAAATCAGACTCCGTTTAGTGATTGGTTGGCTGACCTGATGGGATGGTAAAGGAGCGGACAGATGGACAGTTGTAGAAACAGCAATATTGTAATATTATTGCCTGATTGCAATACTGTAGATTGAGCAAAATACCAGTAGAACCAAACCACACCAACGCTAATGTTTTCATGTTTATCCAGAAAATGAATGAATCACAAATTAATAACAAACTGCAGTTATTATTAATCCTGTAATATCCAACCTGAGTCTGAATAAGACAATCTTACTGTACCTGGAGACTTTTACGGACAAGTCTGCTATTTTATTGTGCCCTCTTGTGTGTTCTGTTCTTTCAGTAATAAACACATTAACTATCTATTGGTGTTATTTCTATCATGCTCTGATGCAGCAATAGATCTATAATTGTTATTTGAGTAGCAGGCATCAGGCAGTTGAGATGCTGCACGTAATGAGTAATAGCAGTCTCTTTAAAATGACCCTGGAGAGAGCGAGGATGCCCCTTTTGGTAAATACAATTCCTCCATCATTGCATCTCTTCTTCAGGCCTTAGCTCTCTCCCACATACCTGCTGGGAGGAGCTACGATACGAGAAAGAGACTGGGTTGCTGAAGGACTGTGAAGTCTTCACAGAGGCTTGAACCCAGACTCTAATAAAACAGCAGCCAACCCAGTCATTACATCGCCCACAGCTCATTGGAAACACTTCATTTGTTGCACTTAGCAAGCTTGTGAATGCACACAAATGTATCGATTTATTGAAAATGCAATTTATAAAAACACTGAAAAGTCATCAAACACATAGGAGTAGGAGAAAATACTTTGAGACAAGAAGGCTTGTTTTTGGCTTTAAAGAGGATGCAGAACAGAACAATTAAATAGAGCAGCAGGTTTTCTGTATCTCGGGTGAGATCTCTGAGGTAACATGATTCAAAGGATATAACGAGGAAGGAGTCTGATGAACTACTTAATCCAGAGCCTCATCTTTGCCAAGTCAAATTAGTTGACTTTCTTTCTCTCTCTCTCCCTTCGTCTGTGCATCGCTACAAGGGGATTCAGTCCACAACACAATATTCACGAAGCCATGAACTGGAGGAGCCATCGGCCCACACAAGCTCCCTCAGTCACAACACACACTTAAACACAGGCACAAACACACAATATAAACCAAGCACTCATTATCCACCCACATGCCTACATCCTCCACTGAGGAGGACTACTGGGTAGGTTTCTGCCACATAACAAAATCAATGTTGATGCTGAGAGCAGTTAGTGGTATAAAACAAGTGAGTGAAACAAAGACTAAGCTAATAAAAGAAAATCCAATAAAACACATGCTACTTTTGGCATGATACATGGCACCAGCCATTTTGGCAGAAAACCAACCATCATTTGGAGGTCCTATTCTGTTATAAAAACTGGTTGGTGGTAAAACAGTGAAAGGTGCGAGTAATGGACTCTACCAGCCACAGTGGCCAGTGGGCAAGATAGTTTCCTGCTCTGATAGCTAAACAGTAAATATCATAAAAATGCACAATGTAATATGAAAATATGGCACTTGAGGTGAAGAAACTGCAGTGTTCCATTAATTTGGCATTTGCTGAGGCTACCTTCAACTTGTGAAAACCATGCTGTACCTTATGATCCCATGTCATCTAGTTCTTAACTCACACTCAGACTACAGCAATGGAACCATTAAGTGCTTTGAATAGCAAATTAATGAAAACCTGGATTTACTTGTTAGGCAATAGTGCTGGTTGAAAGCTGGACAACAAAGATCCTGTTGGTCCGAAATGATAGCAGCAAAACAACAGTATTAAGGAGAAAAAACAGTTAGAGGCCTGCAAACCATTCATCAGCACCCTTCTCTTAAAAGGATACATGGCTCCCTCTGTTGGTTAGATGAGAGTTTGTCAAATTAGTCTTTAAAATAGGCCAAAATGGGTCAAACTAACAACAATCTAACTAACTCCTAAATATCTTGTTATTCTTAACTACCATTCAATTCTTACCACAGTGTAATACACATGATAATGACTGCTGTAAACAATCAACAACATATGTTGTTATGTTAAGATCTAAGAAAAGAATTAACTCTGAGAAGCAGAGGGTTGTTTAGAAAAATACAAAAGACTAACCAAGAAGCTAACATTTTAGTCCAAAATCATGTTGATGTTATTACTTGAAAATGACCACTAATTGCTTCCCTGACTTCGTACTATTAGTCATAGATATGGTTTGGTCCTCTATACGCATTGCATTTTAGGAGTTCCTTCTGAATGACTGCATAATAAAAACTCTGTGACTTCTAGTCAACAAAACGGTATTCAGTTTGAGCAAAGCCCTCATGCTCATTGTATCCAACTTTGCTAAATGAAGAAATTAACACTTGCCTATATTAGTGAGGTATTTAATTACTGTAATCTGAGCAGCAAATGAGTAGTATCAATCTATATGACATGTAATATCCATGAACAGAGAGCTTGAGGGCCTCTGGGTGCATTGTTTTGTTGTGTTTTTTAAAATGATTTATTCAGACGTCTCTGCCTTGCATGCAGTGGCTTGGGAAAGCAAACATATATTTTTGGTACCACTGTCAATACCAGGGCTCCAGATAGGGGTGCATGATATATCGACTCAATATCGTTATCGCAATATCACGTTGCGCAATATTATATCGAAAGTGTCGCAATAAGTATGCAATATTTTGTTTATTGTGTAGAGCGCTCTCCGTCCCGTCCGTTGGCTATGTGGCTTAGTTGTGTTTGATTTAGAGCCCGCTTGAAGCGCTATAATGATCATGTTTCATTGGTCAGTTACCGTGCCACTTACACGTTAGTGCACGTCAGCGCACGGGTCCACTACGTGACAAACCCTATGTAGCGTACCACGTGTGTGCATATTTCAACGGAGTAACAGTGTAAGTGAAGAAATAGATAGAAAAACGGAACGAATCAGAGAAGCAAAAGAAAAGTTGTGTCCCGTTCTCTTTATATATTTTATACTGTACAACCAGTAAAACATGTCCTGTTCTGTAGACATGGTCGTTATTTATTTATTCATGTTGAACCAGTCCAATATGACTGACAGTTGAAATAAACCTTGTGTTGTATTTGTTATGAATCTATTTTCATGTGTTTTTTTTCCCATAATTTTTGTAATTTTACATATGTTTTAAAATATCGAAATTAATATCGATATTGCAATATTCATAATCGATATTGCAATATCACATTTTGTCAATATCGTGCAACCCTAGCTCCAGACTATGGCCAAATGGCATTTTGCAAGCATTTTTTTTTGAGACAGTGCGAGCATTTTTTACAACTACTCGCACATGGGCGACCTGCAAATTTGACAACTTTTTTTATTTCATGTTGAAAAACGAGGAGAAGTGAGTCTGCCAAGGTTGGCCAATGTGTGCGAGAAGGGGAGGGTCCGTGAGTGATGAGTCAACTGTGCGGGTAACACATGGATGTGATCTACACTCGTGTGTCTCTCTTTCGTGGCGTCACACTCATCACACATGAGCTGCACAGCGCTGTTGTTACCATGTTTCCGTGAAAATCATGTTGTATGATGTTGCAGTCCATAATTCATTTATGTGTGGTGATCCGTAGCCGAAGTTCATCCATTTTGTTTGCTAAAGACTGTACATTGGCGAGGAAATGCTAAATAGTAATAGACGATAAGGAGTTAAGGCCGTTACACACAGGGGGCGTGACAAATAAACGACACGAAAATGCAAAATAATCGTAATAGAAATAAAACACCATTATCATAGCACTGATCAAAATTGTTACAGCATTTATGTGTAATGACTGAGAAGACAAGATAATTATATATACATAGAAGCATGAAATCATATACAAAATCTTTGATATGACACTCACTGCTGCTGTTCTTATAGGAGGGTCCGGGTACTGCAGCAGATGGAGGGGAGGCCGGGACAGAGGTACTTGAGGCCGACTGCTGTGGAGATGACATGTCTGCAAGTTGAACAAACACCATAAGGGACCTGCAGAAGCAGTTTACAGTATTACTGTTTCTACCGGCATGCATGTGAATTTTAAAAGAATCATACCAACTGTATTATATAGAGTGGGATTTCCAATCTTCCCTCCTGTTTCCTCGGCCGATTGCAGTATCTCCATGTCCATCACAACCACCACACGCCTGGAAGAAAGTTCAAATAAGCCCAAAGGGAATTATATGCGGCAAACAAATAGACAGAAGGGAGCGGGAGGAAGGAAATGCGAATGAAAACACAAACCTGCCATCTGACAATGTGTTGACGGTTGTCTTCTTCAACATACACACACAGTTAGGTACCAGGAGGTTCTCTTCGTGCAGATTGTTCAACTGTGTGGCCAGCAGGAAAGCTACATACACAAAAAACAGATTTATCTATCATTGGTCCCCAATTATCTTCTAAGATACAATTTTTGCTTAGAAATACTTTTGTACTTTGTAATTCACAGGGGTGGGTAGTAACGCAACTAGCAAGTATGATATTTTAAAATTGATCTTATCGATACATTCATGCAGATAAAACAAAATTAATTAAAAACGTACTTAATACTAAATTACTAACTAAATTAAAAATGTTAATAAGTAACATACTTGTATTAAACAGAAATAAATTTAGAGATAATCAACATGTAAAGCAAAGTGCATTACCTAGAAATACTCATGTTTCACAGTGGCAATTTCTAACCTGATGCACAGCAGATGTAACATTATTATTCCAAAAAGAGACTTGACTCAGACTCTTGACCAAAACTTTACTTTGACTCTAGCACAAGACTTGATAGTTGACAAGGACTTGCATTAAATTACTTTTCAAGATATCTGGCCTGCACAGACTAAATAATAATAAAACACACAGTAACTTGTACTTTAAGTATTTTATTGATCAAGTACTTTTATACTTTTACTTGAGTAGGTTTGTCAAATGGTAATTTTACTTGAGCATTTTTTTACAGAAGTAACTGTACTTTTACTTGAGTAAAGATTTTCAGTACTCCACCCACCACTGGTAATACATGATATTACCCTTGTTGGAATGTTTGCCTGTCAACTTGCTGTCTGACAGTTTTGTGGCTACTGCAAGATACTCACAAGTAAAATAGTGCTGACCATCACTCATTATAAGCCGGAACCTGGGTGGACCAGAGCCATTACTGACCTGACGGAGGTTCTGACAAACAAATTTAAATTATTTGATAGTAAAAGCAGAAAAAGACAGGAAATGCAGGGAGAGAATCCAGAAAAGAAACTGGCAGTTTTCCTAGGTGAAGGGAGAGCAGCTCCTCTAGCAGATAAACATGTATCTGCCTGCCTACATTTATAACAAGGGTAGGTATCCCTTTATAATCTTTAGGTGGACTAGACCAGTAAATCTCAGTGACCGGGCCGTAAAGACGTAGGCCTAATCTTCAACAATATTAAATAATAAGAGGTATAAAACATAAATAAATAAATACATACATAAATAAGTCTGATTCTATCATGTTGTGACAGGCATAAACAAAATGTCCTGTATTTTATTTCTCCCAGTACAATTTGTAGTTTTCATTATGAAAACAGCTATTAAACTGTGGGTTTGTAAATTTTAGGAAGAACTCTTCTGGGACAGATTTCAATTTTGCCCATTGTGTTAGGAAGTGCAGTTCTGTCTCTACAGCAGTTCCTTCATGCTGTTGGCACAGTCACTCCACTTTTGGCAACCAGGTTTTCTGCCCGTTTTTATGGACAGACTGTGAGCACTCAGTGAGTACTTTGTTCACATCAAGGTTTAAGGTTGTTTTTATTGTTCTACTTGGGGACATTTGTTTTGCAGCCAAGGTTCACATAAAAACAGAATACCAAAAAACAACAGACACATCGACACAATAAATCACAGAGCTAGAGAAGGGAAATGGAAATTCATACCAAGTACACAAGTACAAGAGTGCAAGGGAAGTGCAAGGAATGCAGCCTGAGTGTTATTAGTTATTAAGCATAACAATAGCACATGTTTTGGTGTCATCAGTCACCTTGGTCAAGTGCCACAGTGAATTGTCTTTTTGGGGGCAGATAACACAGACTTTTACTTTGTGTGTGTGATTTTGTGTTTGCCATGTTATAATTTGGTTGACTTTGATAGTGATGCAGAACACAGTTGGTACTGTTTGTAAACAAAGCATCAGGAATCAGCTGAGTGAGGCTCATCTGTTGGGGCTGCAGGGCTTGCTGCAGGGCTTGCAGTGGTAGAAGTGGGGTCACGTTGTTTTAGATGAAACCAATACTCAACTGATCATTTTTGGATTTTCATTAACAATGGAAAAATATAAATACAATACAGCTGGATTGGTTGGTCAAGTGGACTCTTAAATATAGGCCTACTTACCAGCAGCTGCAGCACTGGGTTGCTCATCGGTGATCCTTTTAACAGGGCCTAGACAATAACATACATGGACTTGTTAGTATCCACCGTACTGCCTGGCCCCATCCTGTCCAATCACAATACCATGTTACTAATGCAAAGTTACAGTGCAACATTAATAAATAAATGAAGTGGCATTTATATTGTACCGCCCCTAGCAGGTGAGCAGTAAGTTAGTGGATGACGGAACGGGACTAGATCAGACCGTCCTGTTGTTTTCATTCACTCTCTGGGCCCCAAACGTTTTTGAAGAACTGACCAAATGGTAAGACTTCAGTCCAACCCATGGAAGGTCTATCCACATAACTGATGCGTCAATATTTCAATAAATGACGCAAGCCTGCATTTATTTCACCCCATTAACAGAGAAACTTCAGACTTACAACAGCAAAGTTTAAACAATTTGAAAGGTTAATGCTAACGTTACTGTAGTGTAGATTCAGATGTGAAACTGGTATCTCATTAACTTAGCTGACAGTGCTAACAGCTGCGGCTAGCAGAGCTAACGTTAACGTTACATTGGTAAATACCAGCCTGAGTCTCGATGTCAGTATTTCAAATACAAAAACAGTAATTCAGTTATATAATAATAGTTATGCTTACTTCAATTGCCCCCTGTGTGAGTAGTTCACCCATGTCTCACGAGTAAAGTGCTCCTCAAAGCCAGCAGACTTTTGTTTTTTATGCGTAGCCAAGTTAAAGGTATAGAACTTATCGCGAGAGAAGTGAGACAAACGGTATTTTAGCAAAACGTACGTCAAACACAACTACGTCAAAGCAACACAAACTACAAGGAAATGGCACATTTATGCCTTCAAAATAAAATAAACTAGCACAGCTTTATTCATTAGCATAATGGCAAGATACTTAATGTAAAATAAAATAAATAAAACGCTCAAGTAAAAACCGTAAAGTAAATCATACTTGAACAAAACATGAATTGTTAGTCTCGCTTTGCCAGACCCTCCTCCTCCTCCGCAGCACATAGGGTCTGGCAGAGCGAGACTAACAATTCATAATGTAACTGTAAAGGATAGGCCTACTCTTTCACAGCAATGTGAAAATCAATTATTTATTCCCAAAAAAAATCACATTTATCTTGTTTTAAACTTCATGACAATGCATAATAAGGCTAATACAATGGATTTAGCTAAGATTAAGGACATTTTTGCATACATGTGAAAAATACACACAGTATGTGTATTTGAATTTTCCTTGGCCAACAATGGGTTCTAGTACGGGCTTTATTTTGAAGGTTGTGTTCGGAAACTCCCTTATTAGCCACGCTGGCTTGTTGCAGTGGAGCACTGTCTGCTGCAAGCATGCGTGAAACGGACTCAAAACAAACCAAAAACTGTCGTCCTGTGCTAATGTGGTTTATTTTTAGTTCATGATGGATCTCCCGTGCGTCCAGTGGCAAGATCATGTTGCACAGAAATGGACGAGACTCGACCCCGAGCTAAAGGAAAAGTTTACATCCCTGCTTGAAATATATGATGTTTTCAAATTTGCCCTAACTCTGACAACGTGAGTAGCTAACGTTAGCTTATTTCTGTTTGGTGCTTGTGGGATTTCGGCCCGGCTTCTATCTGATGAATCTAAGTACACAGTTTATTATCTAAATAAATGGCCATTTAAAGCGTACATTACTGTTTTGATCAACCATTAGGGGACACGACCTTATTTTTGATTGGACCAGTTGACCCATTTACACAGTCTATATTACCTTGGCTAATGTTAACAGTTTCTAGAACTTGTGTAAGGCTATAAACAATAAAACCCCCAAAGTAAAAAGTAAACCCCAGCTTTCCTTCTGCTGAGGAACACTTTGAACCCAGAGGCAATCATTTAGTGGTTGATCATAGAGAAACTTTCTAATTTGTCTACATTTATGTTACAGCCAAGATGATCTGGACTTCGTGCAGTCAATCTCTGCAGGATACTCTGCAGAGAAGGATGCAGAGCAAGCAGCCAAATGCAGGGAGAGGGGCAACTCTAGTTTTAAGACCAGAGACTACACTGCAGCCGCTCTGCACTATTCACAGGTGAAGTGAAAATGATGTTCTATTAATCCCTATAAGACAGAAAACAAAAAAGTCAATGACACCTAAACTGGTTTAAAATCAGAGACATTGTTTATATTTTGAGAACAGTAATGTAAAACAATAATTTGGGATTATATAGCAGTATGTCTTAAAGTCCTAATTAATGTGCCTTTTCATCCAGCTTCTCTGTCTCCTGTCATGACAGGGCATATGTTTTGCTCCTCTAAGTTCGGAGCAGCTGTCTCTGTGCTATGCCAACCGCTCTGCTGCCCTCTACCATCTGCAGCACTACCAGGTGAGATGGTGCCATCTTCAACAATTAAATAATGAAATAGCGTCGTATTAAACCCTGTGCAAATCAGTTCTGCTTCTTATTTGACTTAGTTGACTGAAAATGGGCCTGTAACAGATTGAAAGATTATTTTAGATGTCCACCAGGTACTTCTGGAACCAGTGGCTCATCTTCTATAATGCTTCATTTAATTGAAGCATATTGGCCACATAATTGACTCAACCTTGTTTCACAAATTAATTTCTTCTGACTCTACTAAAGAAAGTCGAAAACATTCCAGGTCTTTTATGTGCCGTTGTTACTACTTGTGTATGAGAAATGGCTTTATCATTCCTTTCTCAGCCTTCTCAAGACAGCATTTCCTTGTTTTTAAGTTTAGATCTGTCCTAGAATTTTCTCAACATCTTAAAGTTAAGATGCTGACTTGTATACATTATTAAAATGTCAGTCATCTTTATGTTTTGCTCACAATCTTAGATTTTGTAGTGACTAACACTCCAGTGTTTGTTTTTCCCCCTCAGGAATCCCTTGATGACATTGACAGAGCTCTAAAAAACAGCTATCCCTCTCATCTTTTACACAAACTAGAGGACCGTCACACGCAATGCCTCAAGCACCTCTCTGTAGGTCAAAAGGCAAAAGAGGATCAACCCAATCCTGCCTCAAAGAATCGTAAAGATCCAGACAGAGTAAAAAGGGAATCTGTTGATCCTTTTACAATTGGGATTCATCCTCAAGCTGCTGTTGGCTTCAGCCCTGAGAAAGGTCGACACCTCGTGGCTGCAGAGAGAATAGCAGCTGGGGAGGTGATCCTTCATGACAGGCCATACAGCTGTGTCCTTATACCAGGGATGGAGGAGTTGAAAGAGAAGGGACGAAGGCAGGACGCAGAGAGAGCAGAGTTGTTTGGAGTGGAGCACAGGCGCTGTCACAGGTGTTTGATTGAAACACTGTGTCCTGTGCCGTGTGAGGGGTGCAGCTACAGCCGATACTGTTCAACTTCCTGTCAGCGAGACGCCTGGGAGGAACATCACTGCTGGGAGTGTCCGCTGGGAGCAGATCTGATGGTGATGGGTGTGATGTCACAGCTCGCTTTGAGGGTAACACTAAAAGCGGGGTTAAAAAACATCCAAATGGCCAGGGATCCAATCACAGACGAGCACACAAGCTGTCTGAACAGAGAGTCCAGTGATCCTTGTACTTCATACTACGGTGACTCTTACTCAAGCGTGTTTCACTTACGGCACCACCTGGATCACCACAGCCCTGGTGTTTGTTTCCTCTGTGCAGTTACCATAGCAGCACTCTACCTAAAGCTCAGCAAGGCAGGATCTCCACCTGCATCTTGGGACCTTAGTAGACCCTTAGGGGCAAACAGCCAATCACCAGATGAGGAGGGAGGTATCGCAGATTGGAACTCGGAGCTGTGGCTGCTGGGAAGTGCTGTTCTGAGGCACATGCTGCAGCTGAGGTGTAACGCGCAGGCAATCCTCATGCTGCAAGATACAGGTGACTGATTTGACAAGGTATCACCTTGCCTCAAATTGAGTTTTGTCACAATGAAAAATCATAACTACCGTATGTCTTAAAGTCAGAAATACGAAAGCAGTTTGTTCCCCCTTTAATCTTGAGTGTCCAAAATTCAAAGGTATTCAGTTTATTATAATAGAAAAACACAAACATTGACATTTGAGAAGTTAGAAACAGTGAATTGGAGCATTTTTGCTTAAAAATGACTTTTAACTCTATCTAAACTGTTGAACTGTAGATACATTTTCTGGTGATCTACTAATTGATTCAGTGTAATTGTCATTGTGTTCATCATACAATCCACATGGAAGAAGTTATGCTTTTTTAATAACTTAATCTACAGCTATGATTGTTCTTGAGTCACACTGACATTTTCTTCCTGGTTCTTGCATCTCACAGGAGCAGCAAACTCACCAGTGCAGTCCAGCAAGGAAATTCGCATTGCTACGGCAATATTCCCAACGCTTAGTCTTCTGAATCACTCCTGCTGTCCCAACACCAGTCTGGTGTTCAGCACTGGAACCAGTCTGTCTGCAGACTTCAGTGAGAATGTGCCTGAGTACAGAAGCACAGCACGCGGAGTAACTGTGACTGTCAGAGCAGCCAAAGTTATCACTCTGGGACAAGAGATCCTGCACTGCTATGGTAAGAAAATGTGTAATTTTGCCAAGTCCAATGAGTGCAAAAGAGATGTCCATTAATGGGAAAAGTGCACCTTTCCCACATGAAACAGTAGGGGTGTATTAACCACAAAGCTCATGTACATTATTATTCTCACCCTTTGTAGCATATGCTCAATAGGAAAATTGACCTATTTCAGAAGATACAAGGGTGCATAGCAAAACTGAACCTTACATATTGTGCAGATGAAAAATGCTGTTTGGATGAAGACTAAACATTGACATTATTCAACTATACATCATGAGTTGTTATGTCTGGTACAAATGTATTTACCAAACCTTGTGAGTTATAACTTGTGCTGTTATCAACGCCTATCTTCCCTCCCTCAGGTCCTCACAACAGTAGGATGGCAACCCAAGAACGCCAGCGTCTCCTGCAAGAACAGTACTATTTCCTGTGTCAGTGTGAGGCCTGCACCCTGCAGCAGGAGGGTGATTCAGAGGGCAGACAGCAGTGGTTGGGGGTTGAAGGCAGTCCACAATCTGGACTTCTGTGTGGCAAGTGCAGAGGATCTCTCAAAGTAGGCCTTTATTAGTGTTGTTTTCTGTTACTTACAATTGTACTACATGATTAATACTACTTATTGATGAATTCCTCTTCTGAGATTTACCTTACTGCTGTTCCATCTCAATCATTTGAGACGCTTTATATGATTTTTAGAAAAGCAGTGAGGCCAGAGGAATAGGATTTATATGTTCGCAGTCATCCTGTGGTCATCGAATGTCTTCACCTGAAGTGAGCCACAGGCTGCAGGAGATCAGGGTCGACCTGGAGAAGGCTGTGGACCTCATGGAAAGAGAGAGGCCAGGTGGTTGTTAAAAAAACTACATCCATATGCTGACACAATATGCAGATACAGTGCATCATTGTCATTTGTTTAGAAGATCTTTGTTACATCTCCATGTTATTCTTCTGCTCCTCCCTCCCTCAGATGAGGCTCTGACACTGTTGAGTCGGACCCAGAGTCAGTCTGGACTGATACTTGCAGAGACACACCCAGTGCAGGGGGAGTTGGCAGATGCCACAGCCAGAGCATATGCTTCAATGGGTGAGAATAATAATGCACATGAGCTTTGTGGTTAATACACCCCTACTGTTTCATGTGGGAAAGGTGCACTTTTTTACATTAATGGACATCTCTACCGATTTGTTGAGCATGTTAACGTTAACGTCCTGGAAGGTTGCCAGCTGAAAAGGTCTGTCTCTAAAAACCCAGTGCAATACTTCAACGGAGTGCTAGAGATGGCTTAATCAGTTGAGTATTTATTTTTTCAACTAGATATTACAACTCAAACACTCTACCAAACAGCAAAGAAAACTACTAAAGG
Source organism: Sander lucioperca (assembly GCF_008315115.2). Classification (NCBI taxonomy): domain Eukaryota; kingdom Metazoa; phylum Chordata; class Actinopteri; order Perciformes; family Percidae; genus Sander; species Sander lucioperca. The sequence goes on along the minus strand of NC_050185.1, from coordinate 17,372,350 downwards.
GTAAAGGAAGAACTGATTAACTTTTTATACTAATGTACCATTGATAGTAGTGTATGATCGATGTAAACATTATTGGCCCTGGCAATAATGTGGCTGTGGAAGGCTTATTTTTAGGTAAGAAATAAAGAACCACCATGACACTTAATTAGCTAGAATGCTTAATAGTATCAGGTTTAATTTCAGATATGTAGCTAAAGCCATCAAACCAATGCCAGAATTCTCAGACACCTTGGGGTGTCAGATAAATCATTTTGACCTTTGGCTTAGTCATGACCAGATCTGTGGGCAGTTTAGATTTTTGCAGTGCTCTCACTGCTTTTGTTCTTTTCTGCTGTTCCTGTACTGTAGGTGACTGGAACAATGCAGCCTCCCATCTGGAGAGAAGTGCTGCAGCTATTGGCTCCCAGTACGGAGAAGACAGTATTGAATTGGGACGACAACTCTTCAAATTAGCTCAGCTACACTTCAATGGGTGAGTCGGCAATTTTCATGGAATGCCATGTTCAATGTCTGATGTTATATGTGTATGTACAGTGTAACTATCCAACTACTTTTTTATTATTTTGATTGACATTATTATTAGAAACAACAGTTATGTGTGTCTCTCTCCTCTCCTTCTCCCAGTGGTGCCAGAGGCCCGGCTCTCTCTGTCATCCCCAAAGTCAGAGAACTCCTCTGCCTTCACATTGGCCCTGACTGTCACGAATTACAGGAGCTGCGAGCTATGGAGGACTGTCTACGGGGGTAGTTTAACATATAGCTGACACGAGCGAAAAGTTTTACAATATAATTACAGTTTTATACTACGTTTGTAAGTCAAAGTAATTAAAATCTGTGAAAGTTTCTGATTGTGGGTCTTGTGTGCGTTTGTATGTATTAAGACATTTTTTTATATATATATATATAAATATAAAAGCACTTGTGTGTATATATATATACATGTACTTTTATACTGATGTATAGTTATACTGTTTTAGAATGGACATGCCAGTCTGCACAGCTGCCAAATGGCCACAGGGATACACTGCCAGGTTACATATACTTCTCTGAATGAAACTGAAGTAAATGTGTGTTTTCATGATTGTGGACTTTTTGTTTGAAGACAGTCAAAAAGCAGGCATGGTTTGTACTTTACCAAGTAATCAATCTATACAATCTGCAAATACCCTACACATATAGGTAGCCCTCTGACCTTTTGGTGGCAGCAGTTATCCACCAACAAATTCAATTTCATGCTTCGATGGCCGGAAAGCAAGATGTAGCTCTGACTCTTGTACCTACAGTACCCACCCCATATCCCCCAAGACCTTTATACCTTCAACCTTAAAGTATTTATGAGCAAGTTCTATTAAAGCATTATGTTAAGGTTTTAAGAGTTTTTTTTTCTCAACTTGTGATCAACTAGTAACACTCAATGTAACTGGTGGAGGAGTAATGCTAAATGTGCCACATAAACAGCAAGAAAATAAGGGGTCAGATTACGGATTCCTTGGTTTTCAGAGATGAGTGAAAGCTCCTGTTGAGCAAAGACAATAAAATATTGACCACAGCTGCAACTCTTGAGCCATCTGCCAGTTAGACATCAACAGTATCTGGAGGGCAGCCAATCTGCCAGATGTGGGTACGCACTTACAGAAAGTCAAGGTCGAGACAAAAAACTCAGGGGAGAGGCAGCTGGTGAAATCAGCTGAGAAGTCGTGTATGAACTCCAAGGGTCCACAGGGCGGGTCCATGCAGGACCAAAAAAAGTAAAGCCATTCATGAGCTGTTAGGATCCATAATGTAGTCACTTAAAATAACAATCTGAGCCTGTCAGTGGCAAAACAAGCACTTTTAGTGGACAGAAAATTGATGGTGCACATTTTCCCTACAGGGTTACATTGCAGCCCGGTTTGCAGTTGCCAGTTACAGCATTCTCACTCAATACTGGACCAATTTCACATTTTTGTACATTTTGTCATACAGTAACATCTTTCTCTTGATAAAAATCAGAGAATTGATTGACTAAATCATGCTGATATACAATCTGTAGCCACTCTGCAAACAACTACATTCTAAAGTCAAATGAAACTGATGTAGTAATTCCACTCCCCGCTCAAATCACTCTGAAAATCCTGAGCATGTCCCTTTTTGTATAGTTTTTTCTCTAATGAGCTACTGTATATTAACGTAATGTAAGCATGACATGTAATGTTAGCATGATAATGTCTTCTTGCAGTGGGAGAGTCACTGATGCAGCTTAAAATCTGCAAAAGTAGAGCCAGAAATAACATTGCTTACATTGGCATAGAGAGATTCAGCACACAATAGGAGATGTTCGCTAATGTAGCTTAACATCCCTAACGTAGAGCTAGTGATAACATAGCTAGCTGTCATAGTAATCCTAGATAGTAATCCTAGAGATAATAAAGCTACTTCAATTCAATTCAATTTTATTTATAGTATCAAATCATAACAAGAGTTATGTCAGGACACTTTACAGATAGAGTAGGTCTAGACCACACTCTGTAATTTACAAAGACCCAACAATTCCAGTAATTGCCCCAAGAGCAAGCATTTAGTGCGACAGTGGCAAGGAAAAACTCATTTTAGGAAGAAACCTCGGGTGGTGAGAAAAACTTCCTTTTAGGAAGAAACCTCGGACAGACCCAGGCTCTTGGTAGGTGGTGTCTGACGGTTGGGGGTGTGATGAGCAATGGCAATAATAGTCACAATAAAGATACTTCATTGAAATACAGTAATATTCCTCTCTAAACACACTGATGTAAGACTATTAATATACCACCCCCCCTCTGCCAAGCAAATCTTGTACATCTCAAGATCTAAAGTCACACAAACTGCACATTCATGTTTTGAGTTATTTCAGTTTGTTTGCTTTCTTTTTTGTAAGCTTCTGTATCAGTCAGGAGCTCAAGGACGAAAATGTGAGCTCATGTTCAAAAGGAAAAACACAAGCAAACAAAATATTTTAAAGTAGGGAGGGAAGCGGAGCACAAGAAAGAGAAACAGTCATGAGTAAGTCTGCAGAGAGTGCAGACATCTCTTCGCTGCTGCAGTATCAGATCACAGGTTGCTCATTTGACTGTCCAGTGCCATTTGAGGCCATTTCCAGGGGCTGTGATCTTGGGCTTATCAGATGTCTTGCTATACATAATGCAATCAAAATTGGCCAGACCGCAAACAAAAAGTTGCCGCGTGTGTATTCTGTAACAAGGACTGCGTCAATATCTGTAACACAGACCGACAGAGTTACTAACAACTGAGTTGACCTGACTCATCTTGTCTCCTGTAAGCCGCTGGTCATCAACAGTACAACCAACCCTGCATGACTTATACACACAGCTGGTAACGATAACAATGAACTCTGATCTTCAGTCCGAAGGTGTGGCTGAAATGTGAAAGAAAAGACCAAGACATTGACGGTGAAGTCCTCACCTGGCATACATTTTAAACACTTGATAATACCAGCTGTTGTGTTCTTACAAACATCAACACACTTCTAATGAGAGATAGCTTTACAGTAAATAGCCTGAATGTTTTTTTTTACTTATGATAAGAAATGATGTATGGAATTACTATTTTGTATTCTTAAAAATGTAATGATTACAAACTACAATAACAGTCACAATTACAACTACTATCTAAAAGAGCTAAATATGACATCACTTGGGTCATTTTCTGATTTGACAAAGCTCCTCCAGACCCTTAGGAGACATTATACGACTCTTTCACAGGTACTTTCAGGTACTAATTGGTGTCCCTTTGCTTGCCTTCTGGTTTGTGTCTCTAACTTGCCTTCTCTGTTGTTTTTTTCTTTGGAGCTTAGTTTTTCAGACATTACTGACAGTTTATCTGACCAACAAAGAGCAGACGCCCCAATACTTCAAATCATTGCAACTAGAGCACAAAGGTCAAGCTCAGAAACAGACAAAAAACAACACAAAACTAAAACCTAAATACAGGCAATGTGGTTATGCTGGAACTGTTCACTTTTAAGCTTTGTCATATTTTTACAGTTTTAATAGTTTCAGGTAGCTGTTTGTGATCATAATTTATTTTCACTTTGGTACTACTATCCCATTGACCTCCCTTTCACTGCTTATCCATCAACCTGCACTTTAAATTCTCCCATGCAGACCTCTTTGGAGGGTCTCATGTTCACCCTTTATTGGACAAAATATCCCCTCTGACTTCCTTCCATCCTCATAGTTACATGAGCCCCTCACTTCCTTTTCGAGAGCTCCGACCCCCTCAAGCTATCCGATGTCTGCATCTGCCTTTAAGTGGATCTGTTCCTTTAGTCAGTTTCCTCAATGCTCGATCTCTCAGCCCCTCTCTCCACAACAGAGGACATCTGATACATGATGCAGACGATGGTAATGTGGCTGGTGCTCATGTTAAAATAAAATCCTCATCAATCTCTCACCCAGGCAAGGTTATTACCAACTATTATGGAAATGGCTGACAGTAAATAATAGTCACTCAAGTCTGACTGTTAGAGTACAATGATGTATTTAAAACAGTTTGAAAGGACTCGACTGTTCTCAATTTTGGTTGGAGAAAAAATATAAACAATTATTAGATTTTGCTTGAACTTGCAGACTACAATTTCAACATCTAATTCTTTATTAGAGAGAGAGAGAGAGCGAGAGAGCGAGAGAGAGAGAGAGAGCGAGAGAGAGAGAGAGCGCGAGAGAGAGAGAGAGAGATGGGGGCTTGTGGGTCGAATGACAATCACGATCTACGTGTATGACGTGTATGAGGTGTAATTTTAGGTGCACCAGGTGAGGGTCAGCTGGGCTGGCAGACTTACCGGCAATCACTCTCTTAAAACAACTCTGTTCACCTTGTTGGAACAAAGTCACACACACCTATGACTAAGCAGCCCGAACCATACAAGGTTATGCACTCCAAACTTCTGCATTTTCAGCCCCGCTATCCTCATGCCTGTCAACTGTTGGTCTGTCATTCGGCCCACCACTTTGGTCCCGACTGAAATAATCTTAACAACTGTTAAGACATTTTGTGGAGATATTCATGGTTCCCAGAGAATGAATCCTACTGACTTTGGTGAACCTCAGACTTTTCCTCTAGCACCACCATGAGGTTGAGTTGACCTTAGTATTCAGCTCTAAGCACCTTGTGTAATTTATATTACACAAGGTGTCTGTCCGATGTTCAAAAGTTCTTGTTTGTTCTTGTGTTTGGATCCTGCACATGGTTGGCTCGCTGAAGTTAGCATTTAGCTCAAAGCACCACTGTGCATCCTGACAGAGCTGCTAGCATCTGTAAACTTAGGCTTATTTCTTTGTTTGTGAGTTTGGTAAGTTACGTTTAACCTTATATCAGCTGGTTCTTGTCATTTAAATCCTCAGGTCATATTTACATGAGTGCAGTTTTTATTAAGCATAATTTTAGTTTCATTGTCATCACATTATCTTCCACAATGAGAGGAGATGTTGTTGACAAACTATGGAGGAATCCTCCCATCCCCTGACTAGTATTTGCTCTCATGTTATGATGTTCCCTGATATGAAAGCTGAATATTGCTGACGTTATTTATCCCACTCCAGGGAACAATAACCCATATGACATACTTCAAACCTCAAAAGCAAATAAAAAATATTGAGGAGAAAGTTGCCATTGGGGAAATTTATTTATTTACTTAGTTTATATTCTGTGGCATCAGCATTCCCCGCTGCTGCCTGGGGCACTAAATACGTTGACTAAGAACTGCAACTCTTTTTTTTTTTTTCCATAATTGCCATAAACGTATATTCATCTGACAAACCAATGATAATATAAGAAGGAGATAGTGTGTGTCTGATGAAGCAGTAGTTTGGCAGAGTCAGGCTTGGGATTCTAAAACAGGCTCACATAAAACTGTAGATCTATTTTGCCGACCAGCCACAGGGGTAAAAGCTAAGAATAGGTTTCTCTCTCTCTCTACTCTCCATATAAAAATAATGACCTCCCCTTTTTAATAACTTCGCACATAATGAATGTAAGATAATATCTTCCTCCTCCTTCTCCATCTATCCATGCCTCCTTTTTCTCTGCAAATGTCCCGTTTTGTTCTCAGACATAATGGCACGAGTATTTTCAGCACTGTGGTGAAACATGGATGGATGATGAAGACATTTCCCTCTATGACTGCTCATGCATGTCCTTCATCAGTTATCCCTCCCTGTAATGTAATGTGATTCTTTATTGCTCTCTGTAGGGAAATGTATTTTTACTTTCACAAGAAGAGCGCAGGATCAGCTGCAGAGCAGGTAGGCATTTGGTGTCGCGTTTAAAGCCATTTCAGCAGGGATAATACTTGCTGGTCCTGTTGATAAGTGGTCTTGTCTAATTGGAGCTAGTTTTAACTACCTTATATACAGTTATGTTGTTTAGTCCTGAAGTTTATTTATTTTTTTATAATTTTAATATTTTTTATAAAACCTAGGGATAGTTCATATCCCCTCAAATATTAGATAATTTAACTTATTTGGTCATTTAAATAAAACCTACTCTATCTCTTTGGTGGAACTGCTAACAAGAAATGTGACAAGGGTGCCAGACACTACTTTTTTTATTAATGGGTCACAAGCCAGAAAGGTTGGGAATCTTTGACAATACATTATATTTTGTAAGCTTTTTTTATTATTTAAAATGCAGGGTAACCAGTAACTACAGCTGTCAGATAAATGTAGTGGAGGAAAAGTACAATACTGCCTGTGAAATGTATGTAGTGGAGTAGAAGTATAAAGTTAGAGTAAATGGAAATACTCTAATAAGTAAGTAAATACCAAATACCTAACATTATAATAAAGTACAGTACTAGAGTAAATGTACTTAATTTCCATCACTGTCTGGTGGCTACTAGCTTTTGCTAACTCTCTGACCACACACAGTCCTGGGGATCTCACATCACACATTTATAAATGAGAGGCAAGCACTCGATTCTGGTTGCGGGTCGTCCATCTCCACAGTGTCCTGCTGCCCTGGATGCAGAGCAGAACAACGGCAGTTTACCTTGGAAAGTTCACCCTGACTGTGGGTAGAAGTGATGAGCAGTCTAGTTGCTGATGGATGGAGGGCACTACTCTGATTGCCTGGCCTTGCCAAACATAAATATTGTCTCTTACTTTGCCTCTTCGGGAGAGCCTGACAGCTCCAAGGTTTATTTAAAGACGTTGAGGGAGTGATGTCCGGCTGGCTTGGCCACAATCAGAATGTATTACTCTGTTCAAGTCCTTAATTTGTCCTTTTTATTTACTATATTTGGATAGCCTGGTGCTGGTATTTAACAAATAACGAACAAATTTAATCTGATGACCTCTATTGACTCTGGAAACTCCTGACTTTAACCAAATCCTCACCCTGCCCCTGACCAAAGTTAATTCTTACCCCAGTGCCCAGTCCTACTGTATACTTAAACAAATAGACACCCTGTGGCCATGTGGTCGCAAGTTGAGTAGTCTATCATCAGCATATTATTTTATTAAAATGTGACCAAAAATACAAAGCAAATGTTTTGTTTATACGGGACCACCATGTTATTAAGCTCAAATGAGTGACTGAGCTTTTTTTTCAGCAAAGAAAGATAGAAAACATTAAACAGTACATTATTCATAGTCCAATTATCTAATAGATAAATGGAAGCAATTCTCCTTTTTCCAAAACATTATATCCGTAAAGTGGTACTGAAACGGGATTGTCTACCACTGGAACTGATTAACCACTTCTAACAGGACTGGCAGCAGGCCAGTGTCTTGCCCTGACTCGGGCAGTTGGTTCACTTTCCAAGGTGTCACCGATACACTTCACCCCTCAGCAGGAGTGTCTTAACTGCCATGGGGGCCTCTGTGTCGTCGGCCAATGACAACCAGAAGGACAAACAGCGGTCACCTGAACATAAGATATCAACCGTTTTGTAATTCAATCTATATAGAGACATTGCAAGCCAAGTATCCGTATCATTTGTTTGTTACGTGATCGTTAGAAACTTAATGTTATTATGGACTGGGAGGAGACGTAAACTAATCCATCCGACTACTGGAGGAGTCATTAATGTGTAATCCTAACTGTGTAACGCCATAAGGACTTAATAATAATTGATTGTTACATTAACATGACAAAGTCAGTGTTCTTTGACTCTTGGATATTAATCAACAAACTATGACTTGTGCAGGTAAAGTTGAATTATATACACAATGAATTCAAAGACTTTTATAATTATTTAGAGAGGAAAATATGTGAATATGTTCTTCACCACTACCCTGTACTATTGGTTTCCATATCATATTACATTCAGACTCCAAATCTTAAGAGTTTGAGGACTATAGATTACCAATGAGTGATATACCCCCAGTCAAGACTGTAATGTGAAAGATAATGAATTAATGCTTCACTGTGACTATAAGGCTAGAAAACATCCTTCATCTGCAACCTTGAAATGGAATATTAACTTTTCATTATATGCAGGCAAGTAGGATAGTTAATGGAATATTATATTGAATATTATATTATTTAAAGAAATTGTTTTTATATTACATAATAATAAGAAAAAGTCATGTTACCATCAGATTTGGTTCGTTTTTAATATTCTTTTTTATCTTGTTGTATTGTTTTACAGTATGTGCCAACGTTGTTTGACTACTTGTTGTCTGACATTTATGTCTTTAGACATCCCATATGGAATATGTTTTTTGCATTTCATTTTAAAACACACTGGAAAAATGCTATTAAAAAAAAATCATTATTAATATAATTTTTCTCATTATACAAATGATCCTACATATAATCCTTCATTTGTCTCTGAAAATCTCAAGATCCAACAAAGAGAATATATTCCACTTTAATTATACGTAATGTTATGACATGGACTCAGTGATTCCTCTGATCATCTATAGTTTTCCACTCACAGAGTGATTAACAGCCACAGCTCCTCTGATTCAGTGACTTGGCTTTGTTTGGCAGGTTGTGTCTTTCAGGCTATGGCTCACTCCATTACAAATCTAAATGACTAATTAATGGTCCCAGGACAGGTGACACCTGCTCCTGAAGATCCATTTACACCCTCATCCCCACAGGGCTCTACATGGACTCCACTGTACTTCCTAACTTCAACCTCCATCCTCATCCCCTCATCTCTTATTCATCCGGTGGTGGAGAACTGTTTAAGGAACACATTTGCGGATAGACAGATTGAGAGATGGTTGGACCAGACAAACACACTGCCTTTGGGACCACAGGACATTCCCTGGCCCCCATCTAACACACAGCAGCAGTATAAGTGTGTGTGCCTCTAGCCAGTAATTATCCTGCACATACAAAGCTCTTGAAGTCACTTATATTGCTAACAGTCTCTAAGTCTCTACAGAGAGGGAAATACATTTTCACTTTTATTTAAGGTAGTCCTCAGGTTGAAGTCCTTTTCATGCAAAACTTAAATGAACATTGTTAATCCGTCAAAGGTAAGAAGAAGGGCAGAATGAATCAATTGAAGATGTAACACTGCAAAACTGTGGGAAGGCGAAAGCAGTTTGACATAGTAGTAAAATTGACCAATCTGTTATTTAAAGGTCATGATTTCAGAGTGGGCTTCTGAATGCAGCATGAACATGGGAGAAGTTGGAAAATGACTTAATTGTTTTATGCCTTACATGTCTTTGACGCTGTCACAACCAAAACTGCACATCATAAGGGATGATAAGGACGGCTCAGGTTGGCTATTAAAACAAGGTTAATGAATGTCGAGTGACGCAGGAAGGATGAGGGAGGAAATCAAAATGTGAGAGGGGAATTTGCAGTGGAGATATATTTCTACAGCGCACACAAAATGTCATCTGGCATACATACTACACAGTACATGCACACACAAAAACAGCATGCCGCTGCTAATTTAGCATGTGCACCAGAGCTGTCAGAAAAAACGACACAGTTGAGGATATGAGGAAAACTCGACTGCCAAGGTTATTGGCAACTGGTTAAAGCTTAATACACAAAGCTTAACACACACACACACACACACACACACACACACACTATAGTGAGGAGATAGGGATGGGCAGCCTTGAGTAAATCAATTACAAGGTTCAGTGTCAAGTTGAAGGCCACGAGGAGGGCACCATAACAATATCACAGCAACAGCCTGTGAAAAGTAGCCACCACTATATCAGCTCTCTGTAGAGCTGACACGTCTGGAGCAGGCTAAGGGGTCCTGAAAGAAGAAGAGGAGGACTGAGCAGATGTCCTTGTTTGTTTGGAAGACGAAATACTATCCCATATGCTGTAATGGGCAAAACAACCTGACAGTAATATGGCCCTCCATGCTTATCAGGAGCACCAGCAGGAGTACCATTCTCCATCATTCTCTATCTCTTTCTGTCTTGTTGCCTCTCTGTCTCGTTTTTGTCCACCCGTTCCAGATTTAGTGCTCTTGAGCATGACAGCGAACTGCAATCAGCTTATGACTCCCCAGTGCCATGGCCACTGTTTAATACAAACAAACACTCTGCCTAAATGTCTTCTATGGTTCCTATTGTCCTTTAAAGGAATAGTTTGTCATTTTGAGTAATATGCGTATTTGCTTTCTTGCTGAGATTAGAAGATCAATATCACTCTCATGTCTCTTACACTATAGTGGCAAAAGTATATGGATACACTTGTGCACATAATTAACAGTGGAAGTTTTTCATGGTTTGGGCCCCTTGGTTCTTATTAAGACATATGTCAATTTTATAGCATACACTGATATTTAATTTAGACAACAGTATGCTTTCAACTTTGTGACAGCAGTTTGGGCTATGTCCATTCATATTTCAACATGAAAATATGCACAAACCAAAGTCCATAAAGAAATGGTTTTATAGGTTTTTTGAAGGCAGAAGAGTGGAGGCTGTTATAGCTGAAGATTATTGCCCATGGTTTTAGAAAAATATGTTAAACAAACACATATGGTTGTATGTTTGGGGCATCCAGATACTTTCAGCTACGTAGTATACCTGTGTGTACAGTTTGCACTGTGAGACTAGCATATAGGCTGGATTTATAGCATTGTGGGACTAAATCAATGAAATACACACAACAAACTTTTTTTTACTAAATAGCCAGTTTCTATTATACAATTGTAAATGTTCTCTTTCTGTGGAGAATGCAGATACACATTTTGCTTTATCAGGACAGAGATGTTACTAGATGTCAGTAAGTATGTTTAATGACCAATGACAGCTTACTGTTACCCTACATCTGCTCCAATTAAGTAAACTAGAAATAATCTGGTGTAGCGTTTTGTTTCGGCAGCATTTTTAGTTACAGTAAAAGTGAAAGTAGTTAAATCAGGCCCTGGGGTCAGTGGGTTGCAGTGCAAACATAATATGGCTAGTATCTTACTGTTACCTCTTATATTGGTTGCCATTCTCCACTTTAAACTATCCATTATGAATCAGAAATAGAGAATGTTTAAGCAAAGCATGTACAGAATGTAAAAAATATATATATAAAATATATATATATATGTTTTACATTATATAATATCCATTGGGATCCAGCCCACTTACACTGTTTGCTTGAGTGTGTGTGTTTGTGTGTATATACTGTGTCACTGGAGACCCAGTTAGAGCACCTCTACACTTATATAATTAGGCCTAAAATGACTTTAGTGCTCCTGATGTTTCCTTAGGAAACATAAACAACAGGCACTGTGGTGCTTGTGGATATCTGCATGTGTGTGTTTGTTGTCTATCTTCTGCCCACACTACTGCGTGTAATTACATATGGTGCGAGCTAAACACACTTCCAATAAAGCAGTTGGACTGAAAGCAATAGTGAAACTGTGAAAACAGTATTGGACAACAAATTGAATTATAGTGATTAAAAGTGAGAAAAAGATTAAATATAATTAACAAGAGTTAGACCACAGGTAGGCTATTATAAAAAAAATTTGTACAGTAAATCTAGCAAAGTAGATTCATAAAAGTAGAGTACATCACGTCAAATTTCTTGCATTATCCCTCATGTTAGAAAATATACACAGAGTCCAGCATAGTAAAAGTGAAATGAGTGGAACACATACGTTAGTGCTTTGGGCACCCTTTTTTTCCTGACCCTAGGGCTTTTGTTTTGAAACGAAACAGAAAGTGTTAAGTTAAAAATCGACAGTTATATTTGTTTTATTTCTGTGACATATTCTACATATATAGACATTGAAGTTGTATGAAAGGTGTAATGTTACTAGTATGATGTCATTATGACTATCAACAGATCATGTCATCATCTTGTATTTATGTTATAGAAAAAGGTTTTGAAGCGTGTGCTAAATTGTAAATAATAATAAAGCTAGAGGGCTTTTATTTTGAAACGAAACAGGCAGTGTAGGGTTAATAAATATTTACATGTATTTAATGCATGTGACATATTCTACAGATATATACATAAAAAATGTAGTGTAATGTTACTGGTATGATGTCAGTATGACTATCATATCATTTCAACTGAATATGTGGATGAGCTGCAGCCACACAACCTGGTCACAGTTGCTCTAAAGTTATTTTGCAATATTCTTTAGAAATCAAACCTGACTTCTCTGGAGATCCGATACCGCGAGAAAATCTCCTCCGTTTGGCACGACTTAATTTGCTGGCATGATGCAAACCTTAATGTAAAACTGAAAACTCTGAAAACTCCCTACTATTTCTTCTTCTTCTGTTATATTCCCAGTAGAATGAACACTTTGTGTTTTACAGTGACGATGTATTTCCAGTTGACAGTAATTCGTCCAAAATAAAGGCTTTAAAAAGAAGTAAAACTGCCAAGCAGTATATATAGTGTTAAAAATGTAATTGTTTTTTAGTATAATAATTCATGACAGAACTCTTCTTTGGGTCTCCAGCAATAAACCAGCAAAGTGGGAAGTTGAGCGGTTGAACGGTTCTCTTGATATGCACGTTTACACAAACGAGCACACCGCTCTCCAATTATAGAATGGGATCCCAAATGGTTTGATTTAAACTTCCTTTGTTAAAAGGCTATTATGGTTAGGTCATCCTGAAAGTTATTTTGGTGTCCAAGGTCTATTAGAAATGGGACCACATGTAACAGAGAGGAATGGATGGTGTTAAGTAGAATTTAGCCTTTCTTTCTTTCCTTAATCAACTATTTCCAGTTGTGCTTTACTCTATGTGCTATCCATGGTCTTGAATCTATCTATGCTTATCTTCAACAGACTTTCTTCCTCCACATCTTTATTTCTTTTCCTTTCTTCACTGTCCTTCTTTCATTCTGTACTCAAAACTAACTGCACTGCTCTGCCATTTGGAGCTAACTTTGATGCTGAACCTTTTTACTTCTGTATTTCTTTTTCTCCCTCAGCTCATCTTGTATTTGTTGTCAGTTAAAAAGAAAAAGAAAAAAACTAAAACTAAACTACTAAAACTACTCTTTTCTTTTGCCTACCTTTATTCTTACCATTTGTAAGCTACTTTTTTCATTGCTTCCTTTTGAACAAAGAACAATACAAGCTCCTATAAGCCATGTGGTGCTCCGTGGAGCTATCCATAGTGCTGAACCTCTAGCAGGTGTTACAACCTCTGAGCAGACTTTCTTTCTTCATTATTATTGTCAATGTTTCCACTTAAGATAAAAAAAAAATGAATTGAATTTAAGTGGTGTGCTGTGTCATGGTTAATCATATATTATATAATATATAATAATAGTATAATTAATTTCTTCCTAATTACTTATAGCTGAAATGTAAAACTCCTTGTTGTTCCATGAGCAGAGACAACATGACATAGCCAGCCACATGTCAGTGCAGAAATGTAGTGGAGTAGAAGTAGAAAGTGGCATGAAAAGTAAAGTACAAGTACCTCAAATGTGTACTTAAGTACAGTACCTAAGTAAATGTGCTTAGTTACATTCCACCACTGACTAAAATTAGGATGACTTGGGAGTACTTGTATTGTGGCGTGCATATTTCTCTCTCTCTCTCTCTCTCTCTCTCTCTCTCTCTCTCTCTCTCTCTCTCTCTCTCTCTCTCTCTGTGACAGGCGTCAAAAATACCACCAAGGGAGCGCCGCTTTCTTCGCAGCCACATTCGGCTGTTGTCCACCGTACCAATGCGTAAATATCCCAAAAAAAAATCTATACAGATCACCAAGGTGACTGTGGTAAGAGCGTTTTTTTCTATTCTGATGGTTTAAAGTAACCGAAGCCGGACTGATTAGACTTTACATGCCTAGGAGGATTGTAGTCGGTCACCTACTTTGCAAGACGCATCGGCAAAGAGCTGCTTTGAGACTAAAATGAGAGAGAATATGTGGACATTTCACAGTGCCGACAATTCAAAGTGTCTTTTTTCTATTTGGTGGGGTTTGAATTTCGCAGCAGTGGCGTGTTTGTTGTTTTCACCTGTCAGGACGGATGATGCCTGCCCGTCGTCATGCATCTGTGCCAGAGACTCCGGGACTGTGACCTGCCTTGATGGGGAGGACACCGAGATACCTGGAAACATACCGGAGTGGACGTCCACCCTGATACTCAAGGAGAAAAACATTTCAACTTTACAGCGTGGTGCGTTCATGAATAACGGGACGGAATTGGAAATGACGGTACTCTCGCTGTCCTATAACGGGATAAAGGCTATTGAGCCTTACGCCTTCCTGGGACTCCCCCGATTACATATGCTGGATCTGAGCCACAATCAGCTAGAGTCTATCTCAGCCAGGGCTTTCCACGGGTTACTGGAGCTGCGCTCCCTTTACCTAAATCACTCTATTTTGCCTCCGGCTACGGAGCAGCTCTCACATGCGCTCAGCACTTTGCGCAACCTCCACAGACTGGAGTTGGCGGGAAACATGCTAAAGGCTATTCCCCTATTAGATATGTATAATCTTCACGCGTTAGTGCTGATAAATAACTCAATAGAGAGCATAGGGGGGGGAGATGTAACCATTTTGTACCAGCAAAGGCGCATACGCATCTACTTGTCTTTAAATCCGTTTCGGTGTAACTGTGAACTGGAGGCGTTTTACTACTGGTTGAAAAACTCATCCCAGTGCCCGGATGCAGGGCGACTCCTGTGCAGCGAGCCGGAGGCCAAGAGAGGGGTTCCTGTGGAGAAGCTCCGGGAAGAGGACGTGGATTGTATGAACGAGAACCTTGAGGCGGTTTCATACGTGTTCCTCGGTATAGTGTTGGCTCTGATCGGGGTGGTGTTTCTAATGGTGCTGTATCTCAACCGGAGAGGCATCAAACGGTGGCTCAACAACATTAGAGAGGCGTGCCGAGACCAGATGGAGGTCTACCATTACCGCTACGAGCAGGACTCTGACCCGAGGCTGGCCAACGTGGCTGTTTGACCTACTGAAACATCAGGCCAATACCGTGTAGTGAGAGAGGCGAACTGGAGTACGTTATCAAAGACTAGGGGGATTCCCAGGCAGTGTCCTGTTACAACCAAAATCAATAGTTTATACAGCCGGTTTCATCATTTTTCAGCAGCTGGCCAATTAACTGCATGTGGTATCCCTCTCACACTAGGATAAGCACAGAGCCAAACAGTTTATTGACTATAAGAGACTATTAAGTGTTCATCTTGCACAACTGAATACTACTAATTCTAAGCACTATTGTATCTCCTCAAGAGAGGAATGCTTTCCATGCATCATGTTAACTTACTAGTCTACAGCAGCTTGTCAGACTAACTTAGTATTATTTATCTTATTAACCAAGTGACAAATATACAGTAAAGGTATGTACAATTTATGATTTGAGAAGCTGGAATGAAATAGTGAATTAATGTAATTACTAAAAAACTGCAGCCCTTGTAAATTGTTGCAAACGAATGGAAACCCCACAGGGAGAACAAGGTATTCCTGTTTATAATCTACTGACGGAGTGCATATTGCAAGGGAGAGAGAGACTGGGGCAGGGAAGATGAGGCATGGAAGGTGGTAAGTGCCATGTTTTTGCAAGCAGGCAATGCTGGTCATTTTTTATCATCAAGAACATAGGCTACGTTACCAACCTTGTCTCTCTGAACAGCCTTTGATCACAGAAAAATAACACCTGCATTATTTGACACCAGGTCAGTTTATCAGTGAAGGGGCAAAAGAGGAAGTGAGAGAATCTAACCATGCATGTGATTGTTGTAGGCATAGAAAATCAACCAAGACATTAATAAAAGGTCAAATAAAAATGGTGAGTTAGCAGTGTTCTTTACGTCTGTACATTGTATCATCACTGTCAAGAAATGTTGACTTCATGCAGCACTGTGCCAAACATTAACACAGGAAGTGTTTCCCTGTTGTATTTCGTATTAAAAAGTTTTTGAAAATTTGCTATAAGCAGGTGTGAATGAGTGCATGTGCAAAAAGGTTTACAAAAGCACACACATTCAGATGATAAATACTAGGTTCTGGACAGAAGAACATGTAGAAGCTGGAAAAATAGATTCCACACACTAGCTAATGCTCCCATGAACATACATTTATTGAATTACCACCAAGTGACGTTTAGAGCGTCAAGCTCTCCTTCAGACAAAGAATAGAATGACTGCATCCACAGTAAGATGTCACATCGTCATCGAGCACCTCTGGGCTCACCAGAAAAAGGTTTTAACTATCTCATCTGCTTCTTTTTACAGTTTTTCTCAATCGCTTTGGCACAATCTTCGAATGACTATTAAACTCTGTCAAACTATATGACTATTTATATGAGCATTAGGTCAGTTGTTCACATGACTATAGTCATTTATAATTGCTTTGGCACAAAATGCCCTGAGTAAACCTTTGGAACAAAAGCAATGTCCAAACATAAAGCAGTTTAAAATCAGGTAAGGACATGACTTTCACAGGTTACAGTGAGAAAGAGGGGGATTTATTAAGTTTATACTTCTCACTCCTTTATGGATATGTAAACAGAATCGGCAAGTGTTCACAAGTTGTTATTACTGTAAAGCACCCAAGAGTCCAAGGCTGCAGAGGTCTGCATGGGGAGATATAACAGAAAGGCATGGCAGTGTTACTGTAATCTCATCAGTACTGTGACGAATAAACCGTGAAGAATCACGATCGACCTGAGAAGTCTGTATCGCTCTACAGCCCGGAGCTCATGAAAACTCTTAACTCAAGGTCTGCATTACAGTAAGATCACAGGAATTTTGGAAACAAAGGTCTAACATCAAAAGCTGGAAAACAGCAGGAGAGTAGGAATGTGTGTGTGAGGACATTACAGTATTTGAAGACATGTAACAGAGTCTAACTGATGCACATTAGGCAAATATGTTTATGAAAGCATTAGGGATTTATTATTATTATGATAATTTCTTTCATAAACAAGTAATTGTTTGCCTTTTTTTCTTATGTAACCTCACATCAGTGGTGGAGGACAATGAGCAAATAAATGTGTTTGTGCATGGAAACAAGTGGCTGACTATCCGGAATCAGTGTAATTTGACATGCTTTCACTCTCCTGTAAATCATAATAAATGTGATTATTACACCAGATCTAAGATGAGGTGAGACACTTTAGATTTAAGAATAACATGCAATAGACAAGTAGATGGATGGATGGATGGATGGATGGATAGATAGATAGATAGATAGATAGATAGATAGATAGATAGATAGATAGATAGATAGGAATTCCAAAGTATTAGACAAACTGAAATTATGACTTGATGATGGCGCCAGATGAAAAGTCAGAGCATCACCAAAGTTGATGTGCAACTACCTATTAATGTCTATTATGTGGCACATACTATAATGTGACTGTGTCAAAAGCATGTGTTGGTGTGACTCTAAGAGTTTTTGGTTAATCCTTGAAATAGGTCAGGGTCACATATTCTCCAAATAGTGAATTATTAAACACAACTTTTTTTTTTTATCATTTGATAATTAACAGAGAAAGATTAGAGTAACATTTGACCATCCAAATTAAATGAGGACTGCCATCAAATAGGTGAATTGGGCAGAAAACCCAAAACACAGAAATTTTGTTTATCTCTTACAGACGGACAGAATGAACAAAAGCAGAGGATCTTAATTTACGTACCGTCTTAATGATTAATTGTAAGTGCTGGGCTTAATGGTTATGTACTATATTTTTAATTTCTTAAAATATCTGGCCTAAAGAAATCTACAAACAGACACTAAACACACACTTCAGTGTTTGGCACTCTGTTTATCACAATTTTAATCTCAGAGAATACATTGTTTTTAAAGCAATTTGCACCACATGTGCAACTGATAATTAATGATTTTTCCATTGTTAGTTTTAACAGTCTTCAATCTGCGACCCTCTCTCTCCCTTCCCCTGTGTGGTATTTGTCACATTTGATGCGTATGCGCCTTTGCTGGTACATTTGTCAGGCTTCAACTCTGCACTCTCTGTGTACTTGACTTGCCAGTGCTACATTTCTTTGTTCCTCTTTCATTTCGCAACATTCTCCTTACAAATAAGTGATTGACAAAGACTTCCTCTCTGCCCTGCATGGCCCACCCTCACTCTCCCTGTCTATTCCCCTCTCTCACTCCCCTTCATCCAGGTAAATGACTTTATGCAGTTGAGTGACTTTGTAAAGGACGCAGGGACAGGGTTTAAGCTGAGACCAGTAAAAAGAAAAAATGGAAAGAGACAGATAAAGAAAAGGGGAGTAGAGAAAAGATTCATTAAAGTTTTTTAGTCCTCATGCAAAGCAATGACTCATCGTCTTGCTCTATATGTGAATGTCTGGAAGGCCAAAGCCCAAGTACAAACTATGGGAGATGTTGAAAATGAAAATGAAAATATTATCTTTACTGTTGAACAGCTGCTGCTATCAGATAATTCATGCTATCTGAGCATCTAAACTTCAGGCCACTATCTTTCCTCCATAGAAACACTTTCACCATGATGTCTCACAGCCCATCAACCACTGATGTGAATAGTATGCATCACTAGCTGAATGTGGGAAGTTTGTGATTTTACATATGGAAAAGAGTCGGCCAGTTTGTAGTCTGTTTGTAATCTTGCCCAGTGTCAAATATAGCCCACTCTGCATTTCTTGGGTATGTATGAAAAATCAACTTGCATTTTAACTATTTTACCATCTTATTAACCTGTGCTGTATTAACTCCTCCCTCATGAGTGATGTAGCCTATTGCATCTTTTTATTACTGCTTGTTACTGACATTGAACGGTGCAAGAAGATGGAACGGGCTGTGTTGCTTGGCTGTGTTTTGATGCTTGCATGGCTTCTTAAACTTAATGGGGATACTGTTGATGTGTAACTGTGCTAATGTCTTGCTGCTTCCTGTAGCTCTGCATGGCTTACTGAGAAAGCTTATTTGTTGCTCTAGCTGTCTGTATGTGTCTTGTTGACTTCTGTCTGTATAGTGTAACCTGTACTAATGTCTTGTTGTTTCCTGTTGCTCTGGTCTAACATCATCTGGCCAAAGGACTACAGTTGGAAATTAGCCGGCTGGCTAACACTGGCACATTTACAGAAATGTTAATTAATGTGTGTTGTCCTTTATAAAATAAAGAATAAGAACAAGTCCGGTGATTACTGGTTATTGATTGCTGAATAGGGCTCAGCTGCTTTCTGAAGATAAAGGAAGGGCTTTGGCATAGTAGGTGAGGAGAAGCAGAGGTGTTTTTGTGGGCAGGAGAAGGCTGAGGGTAAAATCTTTCTGGTTAGACACTGCTGAAGTACAATTTTGTCAGTAAAACTTTCAGAATATGAGCTCAAGAAAGTTTGAAATGACTTCTCCGTTGGAAGGGAACTGTGTGCTAGTGTCTTTGTCTGTGTGGAGTGCAGTGAACAGGAAGCAAATGTGATTTTCTATTCCCCCTCTCTCTTATTCTTTTTTTTTTTTGCTACCACACAAAACCAGTATCATCTCAGTATAAACTTTCTTCTTAATCTCAAAGTACACTCTTTTACTGTCAAACACAAATATTTAACACACTGTCACAGCAATCAGAAATGTATTGCAGTTCTGATTCAGTGTTGACAGAATGTTCATACACAGTGGCTGCTGTGAATGACAGGGGTCAATGGAGGACACCTCATGGTGTACAAAGACTAAATTCTCTGACATTGCTTTTTACTTTTCCACTGCACTGGGTGTTACAGTACATCACACTTAAAGAGTGACCTTCAATTGATCACCTAATTATTGAGAATGATTAAAATCTATTTGAAAAGTAAGAAATACTTTTTTGCAGGTGGGTTACTTTCATTACAGTAACACGTCCTCCAATAGTATAGCATTGGTTTTATTACAATTAGTGCTCGAATGATCATCTTCATTCAGATCCATTGCATTCTTCTTTTAAAAACAATTGTGACCGAGTTACATACTTAGCAAGACATTTTACAGTTGAAAAATCAACGTGTAAGTGCACTCTGGTGGACAAACTACATAATGGTGACACTGTTTGCCAATTACATCGAAACCTAGTTTGGCATTTATGTACTGCAATTTGTTGTTACGACACATACATCAATACTGATATATATATGCAATAAGCTAATATTGGCCAATAAATGAGTGTGGTTGATTTATCTGTGTACAGCTCTAGTGTTAAAAACTGTTGCGTACCGAAAGTTGGCTTGGTTAATGGCTCATTATTAGTGTGCTCCCCCACAAATTCCCTCTAATTGTAATTGTTAGAATGCAGGCTTGGGAAACCTAACCGGTTCTTATGAGCTTAATAAACTTAAATTTGAACAGTAGAAGGTTCTGCGGTTTGTTTGTTTGTTTGTTTGTTACAGGCAAGGTCATTACCCAGCATTCAGTAGTAATGCCATCATAAATGGAGCTCATTAAAAAGACTCCCAGGAGTCGCAGAGGCAGGAGTGAATCCTTTTGTCTGGGATCACTGTGCCCTGTTTGATGATAAATGCACCCTCTGGGAATATTATACATTTTGTTAACTTCTGTGAAAGTAAACTTGCATGAAAACATTAGTTTGATCAATAATAATTTTGATAACTGTCCCTCTACTGAGCTCTACCTCTTATCAGGAGACTGTGGACACCATATGTTATTTTGCTAAAGACTGAAAAACATCACATGCTTTGCTAAGAAAAATGTGGTTAGGTTCCGTTCTTTATTGTGTTTGAGTGTACAGCTGATGAACAGCTAATGAACAGCTCATGAAATTTAGCCAATCAGATACTGTCTCTTGTTTTCAGACAACTATGAAAGAAAAAAACTGCATTTCTGTCTCTCTTAGGAGTGGACATTTTCCTCCTGACTTCAGGGTTTTGTGCATTATTTGATGTGTTTTTGAGAGCTTACAGACAATTTTCCATGACACGTCATACATACAAAGCTCGCACATAGTATGATTAGATTAGTAAGAAGTCCAACAGAGCCATATCTACGGTGGCCGACAGGGGCAAACGCCCTGCAACTTAAGAAAACACATGCAAATAGACAAAACACAAGCAAATTAAAAAAACAACTTCATTAATTTGACAACACATGCGCAGTATTCAGCAAACGCACTGCAAATACACACAACACAACCAAATACATAAACGCGCTGCAAATAAAAAACGATGCAAACAAACCCCGAAAACAAATGCAACAAAAAAACGCTGCATCCAGATTACACAACGGAAGTTCTCCAGGCCTCTAGCGGAAGCAGCTAGTGGAACAGCTTGATTTTCGACCCCATGGGGAGAGAGAGAGAGAGAGAGAGAGAGAGAGAGAGAGAGAGACGGGACACGTTCAATCTCAGAACGGTGTGCAACGGTGAAATCATAGACTGTAAATATTAAGTCTATGTTTGAGATATGTTTTCTCTCGTTTGGTGGGTGTGTCTCGGCTCAGGTCACAGGTGATAATCAGCAGAGACGTCTGTAAACTTGTGGTAATAAAACATTTAAAACTGCATCAGCGTTTAATGTTGACGTTTGTTTAAGCCATATTACATGAGAGGGTTTAATTTCGAGGTCCGAAATTACTGAAGTAGGCTATAGGCCTCCTCAAGTGTAATATAGTGATTATACAACAAAATAAGTGATCAATCTGTATTCCTAATGTGGAGCAATTTGCTCTTGAAATACAAAAAACTAAAAACAGACAAGATTTATAGTCCCTCCCTGTTTAGTAAACCAGCCAATTTACCGTGGGATTTATCAATCTGAATAAATCCCGCCCGCACATATAAACACAAAACTGCTTTGCTAACTCCAACGTGTTGTAAGTAAGACATCTGCTGAAAAGGTTATTGTATTCATTAGCATGATTGCCATACTGTTTAGTTCACAAACATCCAAAACACCAAAGTATGAAGACATAATGGACCAGACGCAAGCTTTTGTTTTGAAAAGTCGAAGCTCGGGGACAGCACCAGCCGGGAGGGCATGAGACGGGAGCATAGACTGTATATTAATAATATATTATATTAGGCTATGTTATTAATAATAATAATAATATGAATTTAATATACAGTCTATGGACGGGAGGGCATGAGACAGGAGTTCTCTTTTTACTATGCAGCCATACCCGACTGGAGAACTTCCGTTGTGTAATCTGGATGCAGCGTTTTTTTGTTGCATTTGTTTTCGGAGTTTGTGTGCTTTTCTTTTTGCAACGTTTTTTATTTGCAGCGCGTTTGTGTATTTGGTTGTGTTGTGTGTATTTGCAACGCGTTTGTGTATTTGGTTGTGTTGTGTGTATTTGCAACGCGTTTGTGTATTTGGTTGTGTTGTGTGTATTTGCAGCGCGTTTGCTGAATGCTGCGCATGTGTTGTCAAATTAATGAAGTTGTTTTCTTAATTTTTGTCTATTTGTATGTTTTCTTAAGTTGCAGGGCGTGTGCCTCTGTCGGCCACCGTACATATCATATCATAAAAGTATTGTACAAGAAAAGAAAGATAATTATGCAATAATGCATGAATCCCAGTTTACACCTGCACTACTCCAGTCAATATTTCCATTTTCTGGCTACTCTGCAGTGTAATTATAAACCATGGGAACCAATTTACTCAAGTCTGATATTGTGAACTTCTGTCTGGCCTCTAAGCTCAAAGGTCATGTGGATTTTGATCAGGACCAGACCAGGTCTTAAAGAGGATGACTGCAGTCCTGGCCTGGGTTTCGAATCATCCTGGACTGTGGATAAACACAGTTGGTTGGTCGATCGGCCTTTGACCAGAAGAACAGATTCTGCCTTAACAAGCTGGAAAGGTGTCACAGATCTATACACTTATTAAACCTGTTGACTTGTCTTTCAATTTCAAAGCAGAAGTATTCAATGCATGGAATGATTGTATGAGAGAGATATACAGAGAGAGAGGGAGAGTTCTGACCTTGATCCCTCACTGTAGGACAAACATTAATTC
The DNA here is from genome assembly GCF_008315115.2 of Sander lucioperca. Classification (NCBI taxonomy): domain Eukaryota; kingdom Metazoa; phylum Chordata; class Actinopteri; order Perciformes; family Percidae; genus Sander; species Sander lucioperca. The sequence continues at coordinate 17,349,018 of NC_050185.1, read as the reverse complement.
CTCAGATTTCACACATTCATTTTCAATTAAGTTCTTTCCAGCGAGGTCACCGGCGCTCATTTTGGATTAGATAATTCGGTTAACAAGAATAACAAATATCCTTCACATCCCAGGTTAATGGGATGATTGAAAAGGTGACTGATGTACAAGATATGACCCAGGCAACATGGCAGTTATCAAAATAGGAACTAAAAAACCCTTAAAGTCAATCATGAGTGCTTCTCTTATGTATCACAGACAAAGTTACTGATGGCCTTATGGCATTGTACTTCATAAAGATCTGGATCCACTGCAGTGTTTACAAGTGGCTGTCTATGGTACTGAATACTGAATAATCAGCAGTGGCTAAGAGGGACTAATTAAGCGTTTATGGGTGGAATGTCCTCCCAAGGACAAGTTGGAAGTATAACCAGAAATCACTCCATCAATATTTGAATGAATATTAGATGTGTAAGATGTACAGTTATTGTGGACTAATTATGCCATGCTCAGCAGCAGGATTTCCACCTTATTTTAGAACATTTAAGATATACCAGTGTCATTTTTTTATGAATATGGGTCACTTAGTATTGTATACAGTGACCCTAAGACAATATACAATGTCCAGTTAAGATAAAGGGAAATCATCTAATCTGGTGTCAAAAATACCAATTATGGGTAATGTCTATTAATGTCCTGGCTTTCACAGATCTGCATTCACCAGAAAGTACACACAGCATTAATATGCTTGTTTTCTAAACAGAATTATATGCTATATATCAGACAGCTCGACATTTCTTACTTAGATTGTAAATCATTGCCTCGTTTTATGTAGTACATTTGAGAAAAAGCACACCACTGTGGCTTTAATTACAGTGACACCCAAATATATTTCATTACATTATTTTTTTTTAATTACTGAAGCAAATCCAAAAATGATAATAAGCCTTATAATAATTATTGAGCCTAATTACTAAATGTGTATTGCTCATTAAATCTCGTTCCCATCAATCACATCACCATCTACTGCAGCACTGCTAATAGGCTGCCAGTGACCCTGTGCTAGAGTATGAGTATGGTGATGGGCTGCTTCTCATTCAATGGCTGGGAAAAAAATTGCAGTCTCAGCAGTTTGAATATTTCATGCTGTCCTTCGCTTGAGAGAAGCTGCTGTTATAACATCAGCAGCTCGGACAACCTATCAGTCATTTTTTGAGCATTCGAAGAGCTTTTTCCTCTCGGTAAAGTCTCAAGCCAACTTACAAACTGCATTTAAACATGCAACCACAGTACATCACAATACAATACTTTCACCATTCTTACGCTCAAGAATTTGTATTTGTATTTGAAAATGTATCACAAACATTGTTCTGTGGGCCGTAGTTTACTTAGTTCAAAAGACTGCAACCTTTTTATGTCATTCAGCGTGCATTTGAGTGCACACTACTCCACAGCGCTGTGGAGATAGGTCTGCACCCTTAGCCTTTACCATTAAAATCTGCCAACTACTATCCTCATGTGGCCATTTGGCTACATTGCACCTGGACAAAGTAAACCAGTATGTTTTTATTTCCACATCTAGGAAAATGCAAAGCAAGCTCACATTTAATCTGCACCATGCACGACCTGGTTCACCATCTGTTCATGTATCCCAATTTTAAGGTTGCCTGAAATGGATAATAAAAGTGCTGATTCATCCCTAACTAAATCCCTAACTCTAATTTCTAAATTCCAACACTTGCATTATATTTAAGGTGTACACAACTGTGGTCACACCACTTATTGTGCAGTATGTTTACAATGATGGGAAATATGATGCAAAATCACATTTAAAGACACTACAGCATGTTCTAAAACATTACAGCAGAGTTGAATCAACATCTGTCTGACAGTCTCTGTACTGCAGTAATCTTTAAATACTTTTTCCTCCCACTTATTAAAAAAATTAACAATTTCAGGGTAAGACATATATATTAACATATTAAGATAAGATAAGATAGACTTTATTAGGATAAATTTGTCTTGGGCATTCGAGAAAACAAAAAAAATGTAACTTTAATTTTAAAAATATGAACACATATACAGGTGGAGTTCAAAGCTCATCTGATTTCCTGTGCAGAAAATATGAGGCTCTCTTATATTCTAAGGGATTATTCAGTACCTCTAAATACAATATAATGAATGTCGAGATTACCTTTGTGGCTGTGATATCATGCTGCGGATGAAAACAACTGTGTCTAATTTCATGTCTATGTTAATTAAGGTCACTCTATAAAAAGGACTTACTATCCACAGACACAAGGAAACTGGTGGGTCAAACATGTTTGGTCATTAATGGAAATAAAATAATTATAGGTACAGAAGCAGTTTTATTCTCTGCAGCAGAATCCAGTCCTCTTAGCAGGAGGGGAGAGATGTGGATTGATTAAGGTTGATAAAGTTACCTTGTATTAACTTACACCTGTACTATTACTGTTACAGTAGAAACATATCTGATGCCATGCCTCGACACAAACATTACTCGTTATTTGATAAAAGATTTTAATTGTAAGATTTAATTGTGAGTTCAGTGCTTTGTAATTGAGGCACATGAGATTAGTTAGGCTGAAGTCTAAACAGTCACATTTTTTTATTGGTTACAGGCAAGATCATTAGGGATGACATTTAAAATAAGTCTCAAGAAAATACCCATTATATTAGTCTGTAAAAGTATTGCAAGTTGCAAGTGTTGCTTTTAGAGGAGTTAATGTAGATTGTTAGGTAAAGAGTGCAGTGGAGCACATACAGCTGAGTGCCATCTGTGCTGACTGTCATGTCCCCAGAGAAAGTTAATTAGGGGTCCAAGCCCGAGTCTGGAAGAACCCGGCGGTAGCAAAGCTACGCCGTTCGCACAGCAGGGCTGTGGAACCCTATTGTTTTTCTAAGGATTATTTTTATTTTTCTTCTCCGCCTAAAACTCCCGCTACAGCCTAAACTGTACATGGTGGGGGGTTGACGTTTTCAGGACTGGTCCAAAACTCCGCAAGGACCTCAGGCGCAACAATTGACCCACTTCCACCACTAGGTGGCGCTATAGCAGAAAAAAAAACACGTTTGGCCCTATAACTCCCACACCATACACCGGACAATCAAAAACCATACATCCAATCGTTCCCTGGATCCAACTGAATCATGTGATATAGGCCACGCCCATTTTCCACTTTAATGAATGTAAAATCACAATTTATCAAAAAGCTACTTTTTCGATCTCCTCTTAGACCGTGTGACCGATTGGCACGAAACTTGGCAGGTAGCATCTCCAGAGTGACCTGACAAAAAGTTATTAACAAATTTGTGTAGCTAACTATGAAAACACCAACTTTGCCATATCACGGCCAAAATAAATGCTATCAATGCCAAACTTTAGACACTTGTTTGCCATGACGCTCTGGAGGTCCCCCACACGTTTTACAAAAATCGGCCACTAGGGGGCGCTACAAGTACAAAAAGTGTATATCTCATGAACTGCTCATCCGATATTTCCGAAATGTTGAGGGTATCATCTACGGCCACTCCTGAGGCCACACCTACAGTGGGGTACTGATTTGTCAAAGTGGGCGTGGCCTATGGGACCCAGGTTTGGATTCACCACTTACACTAATGTGAGCAACTTCAAATTTACAGCGTACATGTACAATGGTTCATGGACCTCACATACCAAAAATTACACACATGGACCACTAGGTGGCGCTATAATGACGTAAAACGTATTTTTGGCTATAACTCCCACATTCCACATCGCACATTAGACATCCTTACATCCACGTGTTCCTTGAATAGAGCTGAATCTGATGATATAGGCCACACCCATTTATGCTAAGAGGTTTTTTCGCAATATCGCGCAATGCGCAAAATCAACTTTTTCTATCTCCTCTTAGGCCGTGCGACCTATTGGCATGCAACTAGCATCTCCAGATGCACCTGACCAAAAGTTATCAAAAGAATTTTGCTATGTTAAACTATTCGCAATTTACAAGCAAACTAATTTTCGTAGCTAGCCACAAAACATGAACTTTAGCATATCTCGGCCAGATTAATGGGTATCACAGCAAAACTGACTGTTGTTTGACATCGCACTCCGAGCCTCTGTACCAAATTGGGTGAAAATCGGCCGTTAGGGGGCGCTATAATGAACGTAGACGCGTTTTGGCAAATAACTCAATGCATTTAAATGGGAAGTTTGCAATGGTAATATCTCACCACCTATGTTGGTGATAGACAGGCCAAATCAACCAATCAGATCAACGATATATCAAACTCTTGCCGAAACCAGCTGGGAGAAGAGCAAAAACATCTTTTCCTCCGAGAAAAGCCTCCAGTGCCGTTTTTTGCTCTTCTTTCAATGAAGGAATACTTTCTAATTCGGATAAAACTTGCGCGATAGCTACGCTCATCTCATCCGTGGAAGCCGCCATGCTGTTTAGACTGAACAGTCGCTTCTCGTTGCGTCACACCTAAACCCGCCTCAGAACCAACGCTGATTGGTCGGTCGTTTGGCAAACGGCTCCAAATTTTCTCTGTCTCAAGATGCCAGACTGATCTGCCAGTGGAAAACTGGAGCTCGCGAGATCAGGACGGTCTCACGAGGCTAATTAGATGCCGCTATAATCAACGTTTATGCGTTTTGGCAGATAACTCAATGCATGCAAATGGGACACTTTTGATTGCAATTTCTCTGCCGTAGTAATTGCTATAAACACGAAACTTGTGATGCTCATTCGGCATGGCGCTCTGAGGCTCTGTACGAAATTTGGCAAAGATGACCCATTAGGGGGCGCTATAGTCAACATAGACCAGTTTCGGCCCTTTTACTCAATCAATGTTAATGGGTTATTTGCAATGGCAACATACCGCAGACTTTACGGCTCACGCCCTCGATATTTCCCGACGTTTGCCTCCCCACCGTCACGCTTTAGGTCCCGCTTTCATGCGCTCCCTGGGTCGACGGGGGCGACTCGCATCGGGGGCGACTGGCGCCGGGAGGCTTGGACCCCATCATAACTGCTTGCAGTTCTAGTTATATTTAAAGTTTCACACAGCAATTTCACGCAGGCTCTCTGCAGTGAGAACACAAGTGTTCATTTTATATCCATTACCTTGGAGTGAAAATAATTATAAATCAACAAATACATCAGATCAGCAGTTTGGGTGCAGCCATAAATCACAGGTACTGCTAGTTAACAGCCAGAGAAGTTTGTTAACATGTTAAACTCACATACAACTTTAACAAATAAAGAGTTTTGGAGTAATACATTACATTTTTACAAGGAGTACATGTCTTTCTTTTTGAAACCCCTGCTTTCAAGCCGTGGCCAACTGTTTCCTAAAAGCCTGCACTATAAGTCGCTATCCATGGTCCTGAAACTCTAAATCCACTGTTGGAGCTCTCATTTCTGCCCATATCAATTCAAGGAGGGTTTTTTGGCCCTGCCTTATCAGGAGCCCATAATCAATGCATCTATTTTTACCCAATAACCTACATAAATCAAAGCCCAGCCGAGTAAGTTTGCTCTTGGTGCAAAGTTTGTCATGGATTTATTGCATTACAGGTTAGCCAAGGTCACTGTAACATTCAAAGATAGATTGACTTGAACACACAATACAGCTGCATAGCAGGGAACCCAGAAGACATTAATTACATAATTATTTATTGCCTTTCTGTACTTATCTTACGTACTTGTCTGGCACTCTGACACTTTCATGAGATTCCCCTTGGAATTTACAACTAACATTCATTTTATCATCCAAAAGGACATGATGACCCAAGACAAAAGAATCATGCCTCTAAGATACTCTCTAATGAGACCCAGTTGTTATGGCATCACTGGGGAACAATGCTTAATGACTTTGCCTGTAAACAAACAAACCCTCTACTGTTGAACTTTTGCCTAATTAATCTCTTCCTTTTATTCATTGAAATGGAAGGGAAACTGGGAATGCAACATTTTAAAGATACATTAGTGCAGGGGTGGCGAACCTGTGGCTCTTGAGCCGTATGCGGCTCTTTGCCTGCTCCTGTGAGGCTCTTACTGTGTGGCTGGGGGCTGTGTCATTGGTTGATTGTTGTTTTTAACTTTTCTGAAACATACAGTATTTCAGATAAGTAAAAAAAAAAAAAACACATTTGAATGCATCTGCCAATACTGCCAATACATTTGCCAATTATTTTAAAATGGAAAATAATGCAGCAGAGTTTTGAGGACAGATTCTGCAACCTGAGGAAAAACAGCAGCCACAGATCACCTTCCTCGTTAACCCTTTCACTGCTGAATCCGACTGTTTGAAAGCCCCTTTAGTGACAAATGAGTGAGAGAGTGCTTCGAGTGGCCACAACCGAGTTCAAGCAAGACCTGAAAAGGATTGTGGATAACAAAGACTGTCAGGTTTCAGAGTCAATCTAAGTGAGAAAAAAAAACTATGAAAACTGCTATGTATTATGACATCAGATCTGGAAGACACTGTTGCTGTTGTAGTGTGGACGTGCATGTGTTGTGTGGCTTTTTGCTATGGTGCGTTTTTTTTTGTGGCTCTTTATACCTAACTGGTTGGCCACCCCTGCATTAGTGTTACAGCCCTCTGTACAAAAAAAAATAAAAAGTAATGTGAACCCATTCTCATGTTATGTACACAGGAAGTGATATCAAAACTTCAGTTTAGCACAGCTCATGGCTACTAAATGTTAATTTCACCAATTTAGATGAAAAATCCAAAGGTATTATAGTGACAGTTTACTTCTCTTTAACAACAGACTCCCCAAAAAACATTTCAGCACTGAGTAAAAAGCCCCTACTTAACTTATAACTTTATATTCTCTGACAGTAAATCTCTGCACAGTTTGTATACTGCACTGCACAAAGTTTTCAAAAATGTATTACACTGTTGGACTTCCAAACTGCTTTGAAAGTATGGAGACACTATATATTTTCAGGGTTTCAGTTGTATACACATCCGGTCGGTCCCGATACTGACCTTATCAGTTATCGGCCAGTTGTGTCTAATCCACATGAAATACAGTTTCTTTGTGGATGTCATTAAAGAATTCTGTGTTTCTATTATTACTCATTAAGTCACAGTGGGCCACTGACTCTGTTTTTAGCACCATTGTTACCTTATGCCTGATGTTACCCTACATAAAAATCCCAATGAATTTTACTCAGCGAGGTACATGAACTTTAAATTTGGGGGAAAAGAGAGCACTGGTATCGGATCTACACTCAGTGAGAGCAGATGATGGTGACCTAAACTGAAGTACCAAATCAGTACTGGGAGAGAAAAAGTTGGATTAGTTCTTTCCTGATTATTAGCCCTCACAAACTTAGAAACCCACTTGGATTGTTCCTGGTTTTCATACATGTACGTCTACTCTCATGATCACATTAACATCTGGACTTGAGGTGGATCCTTAAAGTTACACTGAATAGTTGGTACATTAATACTGGTGCCCCCTATATCTTTTTTTTTTTTTTTAAGAATATTTTTTGGGCTTTTCCAACTTTATTTGATAGGACAGATAGGTGAGAAAGGGGAGAGAGAGGGGGGAAGACATGCAGGAAATCGTCACAGGTCTGATTCGAACCCTGGACCTCTGCATTGAGGCATAAACCTTTCAGTATATGTGCGCCTGCTCTACCCACTGATCCAACCCGGACACTTATGCCCCCTATATCTTTACCATTTTTATACCATATTACTGTTTAATAACGACATTTCTGAAGCTCATGTGCTATACACCTCACTTTAAATACCCAACATTGGATGGTGCATTTATTGATTGACTGATTGTGGTTACCCAGAACGTCATTACTAGCAACCTTTAATTTGTTCAGGTTGTTTAAAAGCATTTTGAATTTTCTGCTGCTGCACACAAGTAACTTTTATGTCTTGTGAGTTGTCAGCCCATTCTTCAATAAATTACGTTTCTTTTGGTGATTCTGCAGAACGCTGTTTGTTGTTGTTGCTACTGCATCAAGTTACAGTGAACACAATTTAACAGTTAACACAAGTTAAATGGCACACTTAGAATACTAATTATAGAAAAGCAACTTCAGAAAGGGCTTCAATGGTGTGAAGAGGCTGAGATCACAGGCCTATCTCCTACAGCCCTTCAGAGAAGAAGTGACTATTAGACAATTAGGGGTTTATAATTGAGCTTTTCAAGAACAATAACGACTCATAATATCAGTGTACACCCATTCCCATTACACTCAAGTTTTAATTGAGAGAGTGCAAAACCTTCTAATGGATACAGCTGAGATTAATTAGGCCTAAGCCTGAACAGTACATGTTTGTTTGTTACAGGCAGGGTCATTAGCCAGCATCCTTTGGTAATGACATCACAAATAGGGCTCATTAGCAGGGTTCCCAGGAGTCAAAGAGGCAGGATAAAATCCATTTGTCTAGGGTCACTGTGTCCTGTTTTGTTTGGTGATAAAAGCCCCCTCAGGAAATACTATTCATTGTCAATGTCGTTACACTTTGTTAAGTAATTTATACATTTCAAGTTTATACATTTTTTGAAATGACTGATTAAAAATTGTCTCTATGTTTTTCATTACTAAACAGTGGATACTGTAGTCAGTCAATTAGTATTGCATTTTTATTAGTCATGGTTGAATATGGGAGACCAAAGATGGTTATGAAACAGGCGTATTAGCAGGTAAGTCTACCGTTGTGACAGTAAAATCACAGCTTTGATCATTTTTTGATTACCTAGTTGTGCAATCTATTGTGTTCCAACATTTAGTAATTAAGCCTCAAATGACGTGTAACTGTGTAGTCTAAATAAACTTGAAACATGTATCTCCCCTGTGTCAAGTTATTGTTTTGAGTTTGATTTACATTTTCTGTTTTGTTGTCCACTTCCTGTTTTATTCTGAAGGTTTTCTGTTCTTCCTGGTGTTGTCTTGTTTTACTTCCTGTTGTTAATTTCTATGGGATTATTTTTGTGACTTTAATTCCAAACAAAACTTCTCAAGTATTAAACAAAAATCACTAACTCAAGCAAAAAAACTGTCACCTCAAAGGTAAAACTTAAAACTTGCAAACAAAACATTTGTGTAGTCGTAAACTATTGGTCTTTTATTCGTTTGATAATATGTCCTTTTGTTTACAGTTCCCTCTGCTTCTTTCTCAATGATCAGTCTTTTGCTCTCTCCAGCACGTTTGCAGTTTTGCTCCCAGCTTTCTCGTTTTGCGCTTCTAAAGTCTTTGTTTGCGATTCTTACAGGTCTTACAGGGCTGCGTCCCCATTGGCTAATGAGTTTTTGGAGTATGTGAGTGACAGCTCAGTGCAGCTAAGCTAACGTTAGAGACTCTGAGTCTGGAGGACACACTCAGCAACTCTAAACAGCGGATTCCTACAAGAATAATAAAGTGTAAGTATTGATCATATATATATATATATATATAGTCTGTGATCTACGTTGCAAGCAAGGTTACTAGAAGTTTGTTGTTTCATTGTGTTAAGTTACTAGCTAGCTAGTAAATATATGTAAGTTAGCATTTAACATTAGCTTAGTTGCACTGAGCTGTCACTCACATACTCCAAAAACTCATTAGCCAATGGGGACGCACCCCTGTAAGACCCGCCCACGCGATAGCTTTGTGTCAGAATCGCAAACAAAGACTTTAGAAGCGCAAACGAGAAAGCTGGGAGCAAAACTGCAAATGTGCTGGAGAGAGCAAAAGACTGATCACTGTAAACTAGGGCTGTCAATCGATTAAAAAATGTAATCTAATTAATTACATACGCTGTGATTAATTAATCGAAATTAATCGCATACATAATTAACGGTGCCTGAACCGATACTTTTTAAGAAAGTAAAAAAAGAAAAGAAAAAAAAAGGGTACTAAACAACAGTCGGTGACATTAAAGAATGGCTTGTTTATTGCTTAGGCCATATGGTCAAAATTAAATGATTTAATAATAATGTATAACAATAACAATAACTTATTTCACTAGTAAATTGCTGTTGAACGACAAAAACAACCACCAGATGGGAAAAGGACATTTACAATAACTTCAAATGCACCTTGAGGCTGTAGTTTACCAGTTTCATTGAACGCACCATCTGTGTTGTTTCGCCGACGGCAGCTGCAGATTGTTACATACCGGTGTTGAATCCTCTACAGTAAAACACAGTCAAACTTTACACCTTTTAGCGTTAGCTGTCAGCATTTTAACAGTTTTTAATCCAGCTACTAGCTAGCGGTAGGCTAACGTTAGCTGCTGTCGAGTATAGTGTTAACTAGCGTCACGTGCAGCGGTGTTTGTGTTGCCGTCTGTTTCAGACCATCAGAGAGAAGTGCAGACATATCAGTGGCACCAGATTTCGGTAGCCAGGGTTGGCAGGAAGAAGATTTTAAAAAGTAAATGTTCTAATTAATGATCCAGGCAGCACATTCTCATCTCCCTCATTTTACAGTCCTATGGTGGCTAGAACAGCAATATGGAATGGATTAATCTGCGTTATTTTTTTTAATGCGTTATTTTTTCTCAGATTAATTAATCAAAATTTTGACAGCCCTACTGTAAACAAAACGACATATTATCAAACGAATAAAAGACCAATAGTTTACGACTACACAAATGTTTTGTTTGCAAGTTTTAAGTTTTACCTTTGAGGTGACAGTTTTTTTGCTTGAGTTAGTGATTTTTGTTTAATACTTGAGAAGTTTTGTTTGGAATTAAAGTCACAAAAATAATCCCATAGTTTTCCTGCTTGTGTGATTATCTGTCACACAATTATCTGTCATCTGTCCGCCCTAATGTGTTTCACCTGTGTCTCATTGTCTCTCTTGTGTTGTGTATTTAAGTTCTGTCTTCCCCTCTCCCCAGTGCGAGATCGTCTGTTTCCCATGTGTACAGCTTTTGAGCGTTTCTTCCCTGTGTTCCTGTTTGCCTGATTGTTTTTTGGATTCCCTGGATTTTGAACCTTGCCTGTCTCCTGGATTTTCCCATTACCTGTCGTTATTGGACACTGTTGCTGAGTTTATTTATTTGTTAAATAAACTATTGTATTTTACACTTTTGAGCTGTGCATTCGTGGGTCCATTGTCTGTGTGCATGATACTTATTTCAGAAGAGGGGGCCCCATTTACCCATCCATTTCCCTCCAAATGTGAGACTGCAAGCCCTGCTAATAGATGCAGGTGAGATTAATTAAATTATTTAATTAAAACAGTAAAAGGCCTGCTTGTTACAAGAAGGGTCATTAACCTGCTTTCTCAAATGATGGAATCTCAAACTGGGTTCATTAGAACGACTCTGAAGTGTCAGATGCAGCAAAAAGTAATTTTGTCTGGAGTCATTATGTTTGATGATTGTTTGATGATTATTGCACCATCAGAGAGGATGATGCTTGAGACTTATTTTGTGTTTCACTCACTTTTACCTCTTTCACATCAATGACCAGGGTTGGACCAGGGTTAATCAACCGGCAATTCAAACCAAGCCGGTCAACAAGGGTTGATCCCTGGTCATGACAATTCAGATACGACTTGGGTCACAACCCGGGGGCAATGCATTACAAGGGGAAGTTTACACGTCATATTCAGTGAACAGCTAACTTGTCACATACTCCAGTCCAGCTGTACACCACCAGAACTAGTGTTTTGTAGCTACTTGAATTTGTCATTCTACAGTAGACAGCGAAATAAACCTTATTTTATAATTGTTGTCACAGTGATTACATTCTAAAGCACAAATAAATAACCATCAAACACTCAACAGATGATTTTGTGGAAACAGTTGCTCTTTTCTCCTCTGCATTTCATTCATTGCAGCAGTAAACAAGGAAGTAGGCTACTCTAGTATCAATTTATGACCATTTTAAGACGAGTGGAGAACATTTCTCTTTGGTTGATATCATTAAAAGTAAAGTTAGGCGCACAGTGAGTGACCAAATATATGTTGTTGTTTTTTCAAAGTGTGCGGTGACCTGTGATGACTGTGCTCCTATCCCATTTTCTAAATAATCACATAATTTGTCCCGCCCTGGAAGTAATCGACCCTGGTCGTTGGGTTTGGGAATAAATCCAATTGCTGTGACTTCACTACGTATCTCATGAGGTCACTTGTAGCAGTTGCAGAATGGGTAGTAATGAAGAAGAATCGTTGCCCTTGTGAGGTAGGTAGGCAGGTTCAGCCCTAAAGGCCCTTGGATTGCCCATCCAATGACTGTGTAGACTCCATAAGAGGCATCTGGAAGGCCAGTGTGCACAGGTTAAGTGGAAATGACATGAGTGTGATTGGATCCAATGGAATCAAGAGGCAAGGGTCAATGTAGTTGTAGTGCAGCAGCTGGCCAAAAAATGCTCTGTATTTTGGACTCCTGCCACACTATGGGTCTCTCAAACACATTTAGCCTATCCAGTAGCCATTAAGTTTAGAAACTAATGATGATGTTGTCTTCTTTCTAGTCATGATACATCATTAAGGTCTAGACCAGCACCATTTCTGGTTTACATTAGGACAATTGCAAGACCTGACTGGTCATGAGGTTTCTGACCAGGTTTCATCGATCAGTCAGTTCCTATGTTGGAGTACAGAGAAGTACATAACAAGATGTTATGAGCGGAGTGGTGGGCGTAAGACGGGTTGTGACAAGTGATTTAGAAATATCTATGTTTGGATTGAATATTTATGAGCAAAATACAAAAAATGTTACACATCCTCCCAAAATCATGATGACAGAGAGTGATATCAAGGGTAAATCTACCTTTGACTCTGCTGTCTCACTAAAACTGGCCTCCAAGTGAAAGCAGGCTTCTGTTTGTGATCCTGAAAGCATGCAACCAACAATTATATTATATATCTATATGTTTATTAATTCCTTATTAAAAGACCCAATCAAATGAAAACAGATGTGTCACACCCACTCCCAGATCGATTGACACTCTTACACATACACATTATTAGCCTGTCTGATGGAAATAACGTTTGTTTAAATAACTGATATTTGTAAAGAGAAAAATACAACTGTTCCAAACATTGCTGATGGGGTTTCAGTGTTATAAAGTGTTATTAATTATAATCAGCATGTTTCCTGCTCTTGAGATAAAGATAAATGAGGTGCTAAGAATCATGAAACAATAATAACATGTTTGTTTTGCCTGCAAGATAAGTTAGAAGACATTACAGTACTCTCCACGGGTTAACCTTTAATTTCAGTAAAAGGGCACGGCTCATTATTGTATTGTTGATCTATATTCTTGTTAGTTAGAAGACTGTTTGTTATCTCTGGAGATCAACAAATGATGAGTAGGGTATAATTTCCACTGTATACAAGTCAGACATGCAGATATTCAATGGCCACTATTGGAGTCAGCATCATATGGAGCACATTGTGTAAAACGATCATCAACGAACAGGTGAGCCAAAAGTACACTGTATTCTGTCGCATGGTATATTCATCACTCAGGAGGAAAACATATGGTTTCAATGCCAAACGCATAAGTGTATTTGTGTCCATTTGAAGGGAAAGGATAAGATGCTTTTTTTTTCACCCTCTATTTCTGACCAGAGAGCTTTTACGCACTGTGGACCAGACACAGCCCGTTAGCACGCAGCCTGTGGACTTCAACTATGTCTTCTCTCAGAACTGTTTCAAATGACTCTGTCATCATTCATCCTCCAGGCTTCTATATCATCGGATTTGAGACATTTCCCTACATCAGTGTCTACATTATCTTTCTTGCGTTTGTCTATGTGGTTACACTAGTGTTCAATATTTTATTGATCTACATAATTGCCCGTGACCACTGCTTACATACTCCAAAATTTCTGGCTGTTGTCAACCTCGCAGTAATTGATATAATGTTAAACACAAGCACTATTCCCAGCATGCTAAAGACATTCCTCTTTATGGACAACTTTGTTCCATTCAATATATGTCTGTTACAAATGTATGTCTACTATGCTACTGCATCTCTGGAGTCATATGCACTCGCTATACTTGCCTATGACAGGTTTATTGCAATATGTTTCCCTCTGCGTCAGAACTTATTCAACACACTGCCAATCATGTCTTGTATTGTAGGCGTGACTTGGGTTTACAGTCTGGGACGAGTAGCTTATAGCACAGCGATCATGACTCATCTGTCTTTTTGCAGCTCTGTGAGAGTGTACAGCTATTTCTGTGACTATGCACCTGTATTTAGACTCGCTTGTAATGATTACACATTGCAGTGGTCGGTAGCTTCAGCTAGTAGTATGGTGAATCTGATGGCCCCATTTACTTTTATTATTCTGACATATATCAGCATCCTGATTACTGTGTTCAGGATGAAATCAGTAAGCAGTAGGATGAAAGCTCTCGCCACTTGCATTGAGCACATAGTCCTTGTTGCTGTATTCTACATTCCTATATTCAGCATTTTCTTAATAGGGCTATATGTGCGAGCCATTGACCCAGACCAGCGTGTGCTGAGCCTGTCCCTGGCCTCATGCATCCCACCCTGCATCAATCCTATTGTATATTCTTTAAAAACCAAAGAGATTAAAACCAGAGCCCTGGCACTGGTCCATAGGATGAAAACAAGCCCATGACAACTTTCTTTCCTATCCAAAAGCAATCTGTGGAGGGTTTTAACACTCAACAGTCAATACTGTGGTGTGTGTGTGTGTGCGTGCGTGCGTGTGAGAGAGAGAGAGACCAAAAGGGGTCTTTTTACATATCCGTCATTGTGGAACAGATAAAGCAGGGATGGTACAGGTAGATTGTTTCTTAATTTTGTTTTTTATTACATATTCTCACCAAATTAAACAAGTGAACAAAATACAAGTTGCTGACTTATTTAGACATAAAATATACCTGGCTGTATTTGAATGTAATTGTATGACATTTGTACATTTGACTGCTACCAAATGGCTTTTACTATCGGTTACCTGAAAGATTTGAAAGAGACTTACAGAGCTTTAAATTCAGTGTGCTGCTTGTTCCATGTCAGAAATGCATGCATGTATTAGTCATATTGAACTAAGTTTGGCTAAGCTAGCTCCCAGGGTTCATTGCACAACAAAGACAAAGGTTGACTTAGTTGTTTCGTTCTTTTGTTGATTTCTGGTTGTTTTAAAATCATTAAAGCCTTGCAGGAAAGAAAGGTGTATGTAGAGAAATAACTGTATTTTGGCTCAAATATGTGAACGTCCATTACATTACAAACTTTCTAGAACAAATATTTTAGCTTTTTGACATTTAAAAATTGTATAAAAAGGGCAGAGGCAAAATTGAAATGTATAATTGTACCTGATTTTGTATGTATACTAGAAGGAGAATCTATCTATCTATCTATCTGTCAATTATTCAAATGTGCAACATGTTAGACTGAATACAACAATTACAAATAGAATATTTACTGAAATGAGACATGCAATTTAAACCTGGCTTTAAAGTTATATAGTCACAAGAGGCAATTTGCCTAAAAATATAACAATTAATGTACAGCAAGGACTGGTAAATGTCTGAATGGAAGTTAGTGTTTAGTAGGTTAGAGCTTAACAATGTTATTTGATTAAACAAATAAAAAGGTAGTCTGAGGACACTTGGTAAAAGCAGGTGTAAGTTAAATGAAATGTTTGGGTATACATTCAGTGTTTGTGTGAAGTTGTCTCTCCAATTTTAATTGTTTTTATTCCTAATAGGTGCAACTGAGATTAATTAGTCTGATTTATATACTGTACAGTGAAAGGTTTGTTTGTTAAAGTTGAGGTCATTAACCAAATTCTCTGGTGATGGCAACACAAACGGGGCTCATTAGAACTATTTTGTTTTGGCTCTGACTCTGACACAAGACTGGCTAGTAACATCAACAACTTAAAAATGAATTAAAATGGTCTACTTTAGTTT
Organism: Sander lucioperca; assembly: GCF_008315115.2. Classification (NCBI taxonomy): domain Eukaryota; kingdom Metazoa; phylum Chordata; class Actinopteri; order Perciformes; family Percidae; genus Sander; species Sander lucioperca. The sequence continues at coordinate 17,333,152 of NC_050185.1, read as the reverse complement.
CTTAACAGACCCCTACAAAAGCTTTAAATATTTTTTTCACTGTCAATGCTTTACACGCTTGTGGCAATCAATTTGGTCATTTTAAGTCAACATTGATATTGAAGCATGGGAAAGAGACGTGCTGACTTTTTCAATATCTAACTACATTGTTTTGTGAGGTTTTAGTAGACTAAACACATCATCATATGGCAGGCATGGACGTAAACCCTGGTCTTCATGTGTCAAACTCCTGTATGATTTGAGTAATTTCATTTTTTTTTTAATCAAATGGTTGAAATGTTTAAAATAAAAACAAATGAGTCTACGACTGCAACTGTCTTTCTCTTTTTTTTTCCTTTCGAAGTTTTAATGGCTCAGTTTGGTCTATAAGGGAACCCAATCAAACAAGATGCTTGCTTAAATTATTCCCCATTTAAAAATAGTTAGGGCTATATTGTCACATTTTTCTTTAAGGTTTATCAATCAATAACCCACTCCTAAGCAAGATCCATCAGTCACATCATAGCCCATTGGTATTCACATTATCTGAGATAATAGGCCTACCCACAATGTTTTTTTGGTTAGTTTCTAATTATTAAACAACTCAAACCATTATAAAATAGGCTATCAAATAATGTTTTAATGAGTATAGGCCCACCTAAATACCACAACATTTGTAACAGGCTTTAAGCATTTATAGTCAGGCTACATGAACTACAGGCACATTATACATGTATACATAGAACAGAATAGGCTGCCTTCAACATAATAAGCTCTCAGTAAGTGAGAGGACATGGACTACAAAATGGTGAGGTGGCCTGCCTGCGTTATTATCATAGACAGGATCACACCAAATCACACGTAACTTCTAGGCAAGTCCTGCCCTACGAAGCAGCTCGATTGGTTGAGGTTAGGCGTAGTGGCTTTAATGTGTATCTACACAGCATTTGCGCCATTTAATAATTGCACTATGAACAATATGTTCATTCATATATCCGTTTATAGGTAAACTTCAATTTAATCACCAAATGACTTCATTGTTAGTTGTTTTCTCGGTATGAAGCGGAACTGATGTATGCATCGACGGTACTATTTTACGGTTACACTTTCGTCCTCCGCTCAAATGCGTCTTCCACGGTAAACAACAGCGTTGAATCGAATGTGTTTGGTCCATAGTTATCATTGACATATATAAAAGATAGTTGCAGGTTATGGAAACTTAATTTCCGTGTCTCGACGGACAGACCTCCCCAAAAAGAAAATAAACAGGTAAAAACAAGAGAGGGTTATGTGGAAATTTGTGTTAGCTAGCTCCGTTCTCGATCATGTTAGCAAACGTTAACCGATGCGACATTAGGTAACGTCAACGTTAAGGAGGGTAACGTTAATGTTATGGTGTTAATGTTAACAGCAGCTAACGTTAAATGACCACGGTAGTTTGACACCGACGAGTATTTTCAAGTCGTGGAAGTATTCTCATCGTTCCTGTACTTAAGTAAATGTAGCAAATGCAACAATTTAAAAAGAATTAATTACAAGTAAAAGTCCTGGTTTCAAAATTACACTCAATTAAATGTACGTTACAGAGGTAAAAGTCAACCTTACTTTACTATCAAATTACTCACTGTGCAAAATGCTATGTATTGGGTTATTATTGATGCATTAACATGTAACGTTAAACACTTAGCTACATGTAGCAACTGGTCGAGCGGAGCTCATTTCAAATGTTCACGCCATCGTAATATGTTCTGAGTCTGTCTAGTGAAAGTGTGAAGTTGCATAAAATGGAAATACTCACGTTAAGTACAAGTACCTCAACATTTATATTTACATATAGTAACGTTACACTACTTGAGTGTACTCAAGTGTACTTACTTTACTATTGTTGCATAAAGATGTGTTACATTGCACAAATGATATCATTGTTGATGAACAATAAAAGTCTCACAACCATGTCTGATATATAGATGCAAAGTGCATTATGATGCAGGGTAGATTTACAACACACTCAACCAACATAACCAACCATAACGATTCAAAAGATGAGAAATTATGATTAATACTGAAATGTAATAGAACATTACTGATAAAACGGAGCAGTACCTTATTAAGTGTTTAAATAGGCCCTCTCAAAATTACAACAGATTTTATAGCCGGAGATTTCGAGATATATTTCACTGTAAAGAGGCCTGAAAAACAGATGTATGCTAAAGGAACAGCTGGAATGTATTATCACTTGTTTATTAATAGCATCATGTGTTGTTCTCAGCAGACCCCCTGGGTCAGCACTGTGCATTTAAACAGGATGGCATCCTCTTCACCCCATGACCGCAGCCGTAAAGACAATGATGATGATGATGACCCTGTTGAACGGATGATATCCCGCACTGGCTGTGCTGAGCTACACTATGCTGTGCAGGAGTGCATGGCTGAACACCAGGACTGGCGTGTGTGCCAGAGCCAGGTCCAGACTTTCAAAGACTGCATGATGAATTTCCAAATCGCCCGGAAAGAACAGCTCATGAAGCAGCTAACCTCCACTGAGTCTGCACCCAGCTGAACTCACAACACCACACACACACACACACACACACACACACACACACACTGGCTGGGATGTGTTGACAACATGTGCTTGAGGTGGAAAGACTGTACCTAATTTAATTATTGTTAATGAAAATAAAGCTACAAAAAAATCTGGATTTTCAAGTGTTTGTGGTGGAGAGCCTAACCGAGAAAAGCACAATATCGGTTTATATGTTGGTTTATAAGTAACAAGAATTGGGTGTACAGAAAAGCCAAAGACATGTTTGAAGTCATTTACACATCTCGGTCACTATTGTATTGTTTAAAAACAAATTTAAAGTGCCCATATTATGAAAAAATCACTTTTTCTGGGATTTGGGGTGTTATGTTGTGTCTCTGGTGCTTCCACACACATACAAACTTTGAAAAAAATCCATCCATGCTGTTTAGAGTGAGATACAGTTTCTGAATGTGTCCTGCCTTCAGTCTCTGGGTGAGCTGTTCAAAATCGGCACGGCTTGTGACGTCACAAGCCGAAACGAGCAGGCTAACCGCAACCATTAGCTCGTAACATGCTAATGCTAACGCTAGCATGCTACCATGCTACCTCGTTCTCAATAGCAAAGCACTGCTACAACACACACAAGTTCACCATAATCTACAAAAGAACTACTTACATGTGCGCCCTCATTTAGAAGTCTCCCAGCTAATCCTGCCTTGTAACTGACCGAAGTTGTAGAAACAGCCTTTCTTTTACTGTCTATGGAGCTAGCTAGCTGACATGATCTACATCTGAGCTACTGCACATGTGCAGTGCAATCAAAGATAGTACAGAAGAAGAAGAAGAAGAAAAGAGGTCTCACTCTGTAGCTAAAACAGAGACCAGCTGAAAAGAGGATCTGCAGCAGTGAGAGAGAGCGGTGCAGTACAACAAAAATATGGTGTTTTTTGAAAATTAAACCATGTAAACCTATTCTGGTACAACCTTAAAATACAATATGAACCTGAAAATGAGCATAATATGGCTGCTTTAAGGGATCCTTAAGGGTTAGTTTGTTATGTTTATGATTTTTAAGAAATTATCACATTATATATCACTTTAAAAAAAAATTGTAATATTGAATTACAGTATTGATCCAGCATTCACTTACTTTTTATTTCATTTTTATATTTCATCAAATATAAAGAAATAAAGTAAAGTAAACTAAATCTAGTAAACAGCATATTATATAAAATATATTGATTATTTGTGTTATGGGGCTTAATTGTGTCAGTAGGAAATATTTCATCAACAATTCAGATCTTACACTACTTCAAACAAAAGCAGATAACTGACCTCAAAGGAATCTCTGTTGATTTTTAGGATTTAAAGCTATAGTGCGCAGAGCCATATATTAGAGAGAGTTTGGCCAACTAGGAAATCGAATGTTCTGAGCTATCCCGTTATGCGATTGGTTCCGAGGTGGTCACGTGTTTCGTGGACTCCATGTTGGTTATCAACGTTCATCTGATTCCCATTGACATAGTGCAGGGAATAGTGGAACAATTTAATAAATTATTTAAAAAGTGGCATAAATCACTGAAAAATGCCCTACTGTTGTGCATTTGGCTGCAATGAAAGACAGCGAAGCGGCAAAAGATTTCACAAGTTCCCCCGTGAACCAAAAAGGCGAAAAGTGACTACTCATTAGTGTGTGAGGTAAATGTAAATTTCTCTCTTTGACTTATAACAAATTACATAGGACAAATATAGTAATACCATCGTTAATGTGTACCATGCTTTCAAAAAAGTTCTAACACTGCTTTAGAAATGAATGAAGTCTGAAGTTAGCCAAGCCTCATGCTAGCGTTAGTTTTTTCGCTAGCACTCCATGTACCTAAATGCTTAGAAATGCTTGTGATCTTGCCATAGTCATGACTTGAATTTAAGCTAGTCTGACTTTAATTGTCATCTGTAACTCAGATGTAATATACTGTGACCACGCAGGCATGTCATTTATGTTGATTTAGATCACCAAATATTAATACATAACTTTGCCTCGGTTACTACTAAGTTATTATTGCTAGCGTGATAACGTTATGGTCCTGTCCTTCCGCGATTTACACCTGACCAAAACACACTTTTTACCTGTATGCTGCCGGTCGCATTATCATTGTTTTATTGTGTATTTTGTTAAAAGACTGAGTAACTTTAAGAGTTCAGTTGCTAGTCAGGACTCGGGAGGACTGAAGAGAAAAAGAAAGGTAAACACTGGTCAGAGACTTATTAGGCGACATGGTCACTCACTACAATGGGCATTTTTTAGAGGCCTATTTACGATATAGAAGGTAAATATACACTGGAATATTTCCGTAAGGGCCTTTTACATATTGACAAATGTTGATAATAACATGTATATACCTGTTTATGGTGAAAATAAGCGATTTATTTGAAGATAGCATATTCGCCCCATAGGGTTACACTGTAGAGTCATCTGACGATAGTATCCAATATGGCGCCCATGATTTGAGTTGGCCAAACTCTCTCTAATATACGGCTCTGATAGTGCATAGTTTCTGTCGCCCCCATGAGGAATTCTAAGTCATGACAACAACACTGTCGGCGCGTCCACATGATGCAGCCTTCCGTGATCGCACAAGCGCCCCCACCCGTCCTCCGCGCAGTTGCGAATAGCCAAGAAGGACATGGAGGATTAAAAAAACATGATGGACTCTTCAGAAGAAGTAATTATCTTCAACCGAGCTTCTGTGCAGGAAAGTCACCGGACGACACAATCTTCTGAACATAGCCATACTGAGAAATACAGAGAGAGTTGTGTGGAGCTGATAGTCTTAATTAGCATTGTAGCAACTCATTTGGCAATGGCTTGAATGTAACGGACGTTCATTAAAGGTCCTATGACATGCTGCTTTTTGGATCCTTTTATATAGTATATAGCCTTAGTGGCCCCCTAATACTGTATCTGAAGTCTCTTTTCCGAAATTCGGCCTATGATAGGCAAGCTGGGGGAACTCATATTAATGTTAAAAAACCTCATAAATATGCCATAGGACCTTTAATATCAAAACATTATGCACTAAAGCTTTAAGGTAGATACTAATTGCTTATACTAGTGAATAAAACATTTACTGACTCCATTCCAGTATAAGTAAGCCATAGGCTTAGTGACTGGGTGGACCAGGTTTAAAAAATCTATCACACCAAAAACTCAACAGCTAAAAATATTGTCTGAGCAACACTGTGAGGAGTCTGTGAGCTACAGTGCAAGAAATCAAAGCTTTACCATAAACAACATAAGCTAGGGACTTCAAAGCACAGCAAGTATTTTTGTTTCAGTAAACATTTTACTTGTTAGTTTTTCAGTGATGTTTAAAATTACAAACTTTGGGACAACAAAAAATAGATGTAGTCAGTATGATAAGGATGTTGAGCTTAGACTTGTCACCTAATTAAACAAAAGGAGGACAGAGGACAGTGGAGTGTTGAGTCAGACTGGCCTTTGGCAGGTTAGAAAGTTTGCTTTGAAGTTTTGATGATTAAAATTGTTAATAGGTGTATAAGAGATTAATTAGTCTCAAGTTGAAACAGTTAAAGGTTTGTTTGTTACCACAAAGGTCATTAACCAGCATTCTCTGGGGATGGCATCATAAACTGGGCCGATTAAAACTACTTTGTTTTGACTCACCATGGCCTGTTTAATGATGAATGCACCCTCTAGGAATATTTTGCAACATACAAGTCATTACCTGTGTTTGTCACTGTGTATTCACTTTGTACAAACACTGTTCACAAAATGTCTTGTAAGTACCTACACTTGTATAGAGCGTATCATGACAGTGTTACAAAAGTATTTTTTTTTTACATCTTCGTCAGTACGGCTATGACATGCCATAATGATTTCCTAACCCTAACCCATCTATCCACTAAAACCACGGCCTGTTTAACGGTAAATGTACCTTTAGGGAACACTATGCTGTTTACTCACTTTGTACAAACCCTCTTCCCAAAACCTTATGTAAGTTCTTATATTTTGTAAGTTCTTATACTTTTATATCTTCTGTCACAAGAAGTCACTGAAGTCATTGTGACCAGGTTGGCACAATAGTGCTATTTGACTGGACTCTGATTTATGCAGCAGTTTGTACAAAGAAAGTTATGAAGTTGTCATATTTATAAAAATTAAAGTATTGCAGAGCAGTGTTACTGCAACATCATGTCCATGATCCAAAACTCATGTGGGCAACTGACCTACTTTAATTTATTTTGGGACACATCGTATCAGCTTTTTTAAAAGGCGTGTTGTAAGAGGCCCAAAATCATCATCATCATCACTCAAAACAATAATCAGATGTTTGTTTTGAGCGCATAAGAAGTTTAATCAGAGTAAGCGACAATCCTGCTGTTTATGGATCAAATGAATGTCATTAATAGGCTAATGCTACATGACGTCCTCAGTAACAGCTGTGAGTTTTATCTCAAGAGATCAATGTGGAAATCTACCGCTGGCCACACAAGTCAGACACACAGTCATCCAATTGCTGCTTTTGGATGCAGCATCAAATAGAGCTGCTGCTAAACAATCATTTAGAGAATATCTGGTAAGCCGCATTCATTGATTTTTTTAGCATATGTACACATTTGAACTTACTGAAAATATGTGTTATACTATATACTACTATGTTTAAATGTGCTTATTGAACCGGCATGTAAATTATACATGTGGTTTATAGCGTCTTTAGAGGTATAATGTACAATATGACATGATTTCTCTGTTCTTTAGACTGGAGTTTTTAAGCAGTGGTCGTCCTCCAACGCAGCCTGTGGAGCTCAACTATGTCTTCTCTCAGGGCTGTTTTAAATTACTCTCTCATTATTCATCCTCCAGGCTTCTATATCATCGGATTTGAGACATTTCCCTTCATCAGTGTTTACTTCATCTTTCTAGCATTTGTTTATGTGGTTACAGTGCTGTTCAATAGTTTGGTGATCTATGTAATTGCCTTTAATCATTGTTTACACACTCCAAAATTTCTGGCTGTGGTTAACCTGGCAGTAGTTGATGTAATCCTAAACACGTGCACTATTCCCAGCATGCTAAAGATATTCCTCGTTAAGGATAACTTTATTCCATTCAACCTCTGTCTGTTACAAATGTTTGTCTACTATGCTATAGTATCTCTGGAGTCATGTGCACTCGCTATACTTGCCTACGACAGGTTGATTGCAATATGTTTCCCTCTGCGTCACAACTCAATCAACACATTGCGGAGCATGTCTTGTATTATCGGCCTGACTTGGTCTTTTGCTCTGGGAGTAACCACATTTTCAACATCTATAATGACTCGACTGTCTTTTTGCAATTCTGTCAGAGTGTTCAGCTATTTCTGTGACTATGCACCTGTGTTTAGACTCGCCTGTAATGATTACACAATGCAGTGGTCTGCAGCTTCTTTTCTCACTGTTTTGCTCCTTGGAGGACCCTTTACTTTTATTCTTCTGTCTTATGTCAGCATCCTGGTGACCGTGTTTAGGATGAAATCTTTAGACAGTCGGGTGAAAGCTTTGGCCACTTGTGTTGAGCATATCATCCTGGTTGCTGTATTTTACATTCCTCTCTTTACCATTTTTACTATCGGATTTTATCTGCGTCAGGTTGACCCAGACCAGCGTGTGCTGAGCCTGTCGCTGGCCTCTTGCATCCCACCCTGCATCAATCCTATTGTATATTCTTTGAAAACGAAAGATATCAAAATCAGAGCCTTTGCACTGGTAAGAAAAAATATGGTTAGACTTTGAGGGTAGTTTGTGTAGAAGGTTAAAAAGTCAAGAGCTGGGACTTTTTCTTAAAAAAAACCTGATTTTGCAGAAGAAAAAAAAATACTTTGGAAAACCAGAGCGCCGGAACTGGTCAGAAACATTGGCTCATTTCAAAATTTAATATATTGTTGACTGTAAAAAGAGCTTCCCCAGTAGGCCAAACCTAAATTATATATATTAATTACTACTTTACATGTTTTTGTCTTGCCTTTTGAAGATTTAATGAATCAATTGTCTGCACTGTTAAGGCTTGTGTGCTCTATTTCTTTTAAAAAGATGAAATTCCTGCCATACTTACTCCATACTTAAATGGCTACAGCAAATCAGTTTCAGCTCTATTGTTTGAGAGACTAATAAAACAAGATGTTCACTTTTGTTGAGAAAAGAATTAAAAGCATCTCTCATTTGAAAGGAGTGGGAGCTAACCAAGCTAAAACTACTGGCTTTTCTCTTGTGGCCCTTTCAATGACGGTGCACTTTCAATGAAAACAACTTCACAAAAACAATTAAAACATTAGTGTTACCAAAGTTGACTTATTTTGAGTTCTTGTCAGTCTTTTTTTTAACTTTGCATAATGGCCTGCCTGACTCAGCTTTCACTACAACACCACGACCCCGTTCATAATTTAGAAATAATATTAGCAGCTACCCTGTTTCATTTCATGAATTTTATAAGCTTATATGTGTCCCTCCAGACAATCATCAGTTGTTGTTGTTGTCATCAAAAATAGAGCACTAAACAGGAGTTTACCAGTTAAATAAAATCTCCACAAAACCGTGTTTCTCAATGGAAATGCAATCATTGACACATGATAGGGTGGTTATTGAAGCAATTTACCACTTGAGTTTTTTTTTTAATATATATATATTAATCAAATCACAAAATTTACACTCATATTGGTCATTAGCTTATCTCAGATAACACATTCTCTCTAGTTTTAACAATATACTGTACTGTATATGTTAACCTCAAGCATTATAACATTTAAATTGATATGGTATTTAAATAAACATAATGTCCTATGTACTTGAACATGGGGACATTTTCACAACATGCCTATAGGAAAGGCAGAATAGCCTTGTGTGTTTACTGTATATCTTTGAGAATAGTGTGGCACCATGTACTACAGTAGATAACTCTTACACATCTTGTAGCCATTGATATTAAATAGATATAGGTGATATCTTATTTAGCCTGTACTCTCATACAATTAAGATATAGTATAACAACACATTACACTGTACTTTAAGCTAATGGAGGACATAGACTAGAGAATGGTAATATGATGAGTGCCTGCCCTCTAATGGGTTTTTGTGTGCAGTGCAAGCTGTACCATTAATGACACTCAGTTATTATTCTGTGACAGCACTATAGTCTACTATGGTTGTTCCTAAAACTGTATTATCACTTGTTTATTGTGCTCAGTTCAAGAGGACATGCTTACTTGTGAATTTCAATCAGTTTGATTAACAAAACAAGATGTTAACTTTTGTTGGGAAAAGAAATAAACACATCTCTCATTTGAAATGAGTGGGAGCTTGCCAAGCTAAAACTAGTGGCTTTTCTCTTGTGGCCCTTTCAAAGACAGTGTACTTTCAATGAAAACAGCTTCACAAAAACAATATGAATGCACACCACCTATTTCCCTCAAGTTTGAATTGTTTTTAAACTTACAGTAATTGCAACTGAGATTAATTAGGATGACTTTTAAATAGTAAAAGGTTTGGTTGTTAAGGGTGCAGTAGGTAAGCCTTATAAAACCAACTTTCTGTCATATTTGCTGAAACTGACCCTATGTTCGAGTAGAACTACATTAAGCAGGTAATTATGGCTCAGTAATCTGGCTCCTCTGGCACCACCTACAGCCTGTAGTGCGATTTGCAAAAATCCACAGCTCCCTGTTCAGATTCACCAATCAGGGCCAGGGGGGATGTCTAACTGCGTGTCAATCACTGCTCATGCACACGCATTCATTCTCCCTTGTGGGGGGAGGGGCTTAGGAGACCGTTTTGGGCTTTAGCGGAAAGGGGGGAGGGACTGAGAAGTTGTCGACGTTCAAATGTTTTGGCTAAGTCCTAGATCTTCACAATCCTACCTACAGCACCCTTAAAGTCAAAGTCATTAACCACCCCCAGTGTGTGGAAATGTTTCATTTAAACCAGGCAAGCTGGATGCAGGATTCCTGATACAGGTAAAGAAAGGAAAGAGGAAGGTAGGTGACCTCTTTAAAGAAGGGATTCTAATGACCTTTGAAGAAATCTCTCTAACATATGACATCCCAAGGAAACATTTTTTTTAAATATCCCCATGTGAGGAACGTCACTTCTTCTATGCAAAACCAATCAGTCGGGACCTTAGATGAAGTTATAACAAATAATTGCAATGAGAGGTGTTTGATTTTATCAATATATAACTGGCTTGCATCTGACTCTAAAGAAACATCGATAACCAGACTGGAGACATGGAGGACGGACTTAAAGGAGGACATTTCAGAAAACAATTGAAAAAAAAACCTGTGACGCATCTCAGAAACAAAGATTTAAAGCTACTCTAATATAATTGGCTGATGCAGACGTACATTTAATCCTGTCCAATTAAATAATACAACAGCAATATACCTGAACTTTGTTTTAAATGCAATTAGGCTAAAGGAACTTGGGGAGTGTGACAAAATTAAAACATTCTTGAGGGAGGTGATCAATAAAACTCATCTTGTCTGAACATTCCACTTGACCCTAAGGTGACATTGCTGCACCTGTATCCAACAAATCTAAATCTGAAACCCCAACAATATAAATGTATTGATTTCGCTATACTACAGGCAAAAAGGACTGTAGCTCTCATCTGGAAGAAAATGGAGGCACCTACTGTTGGTGCTTGGATCAAGAATATGGCGCAATGTATGTCCATGGAGAGATTAACATACTGTATATGTTTAAAAAAAATTGTGAAGGGGGGAGACAGGGGAGCTTCTACAGAGGGAATATGTAGGACAGGATACCTAGGTTCAGGCAGGTGGTGAACCCCAGAAGGGGAAAGGACTGAGGCATGTCTTGGAGGGTGATAGCAAACATGCAACTCCTTTTGTTTTTGTATTTATGCATATCATGACTTAGCAGAGGTACCATTGTTCTGTACATGTGATACTGTCATGTAATTTGATTTCTGTTTTTTTTTTTTTTTGGCTCTTATAGTATAACAGATGTTAGGAAGAGTTTGTTGTGGGTTGGGTCATGTAAGTACATGTTTGCTTACATGTACAGTAAGTAAACAAAAAAAATCAATAAAGACATTGTTAAAAAAAAAAGTCATTAACCACCACTCTGGTGATAGCATCACAAATGGACCCAATAGAATAATAATTCTGTGATGTCCTATATGGTCTACTAATGGTTGTTCCTAAAACATTATCATTTGTTTATTGTGCTCATTTCAAGAGGACGTGCTTACTTCTGAATTTTAATCAGTTTTACTTGTTCTTTATTTATTAGCCTCAGTACACTCAGTTTAAGCACCTAGTATAGCTCCAACATCCCAAAACATCCTTCCACCTCACTGCTGATGTTTCGAAACTTAACTGTGATCTGTGAGAGTTTTGAAAACATCAACACTGTGCTGAGAGATGATAACGGATCAAAATGGAATCTCTGATGTTAGACTTAAAGTTAAATCAGAGTAAGTAAATCAAGAGTTAAATCAAGAGTTAAATCATGAGATCCTGTCCAGCATCAGGAAACCTCACATTCTCATATTCACCCTGCTGTTGTTTTCTGCATTTGAAACCACAATACACCCTTAAACCTTTAAGATTCCACTGATTTGTGATCAGCTTTTGTTGACTAAAAAGGCAAGCACTTGTTTATGGGATGAGGAAAAATGTGAGTTCCCAATTACTATGACACAGATCACGGCCACAATGAAAGCATTACTCCTGGTTTTATTTTCATCCGTCTGAAAATGTAAGCAATCTCTCTCTTGATCTTGACACTAGCTGTTCTACAGCCCTTTTAATACAAAACATTGCTGATGTTTAGCTCGTTAGCTTTACAGTAGTCACTCAAATTTGAATATATAGGCAGGAGACTAAAATATTACTAGTTAGCTATATAGCTGTTGATGCTAAAATACTGACATAGTAGACACAGCAAGCCATCCTGCCTCTATTATGGTTTTTCATATTTCAACTGTAATGCAGGAATCCAGGAAAATACAAGTGAAAACCACTAGATGGTGCAAGCCTACTAGAATTGTAGACACCATGTTTTATCATCAGCCTGTAGATCTTCATTCCCTTTTTGGTTAAGACTGTTTACATCATATCAACTTATCAGTCATTATCTAACCAAGCTTGAACTTTGCAAAAACTCTGCACATATGGAAATGGTTACACTCTGCATGGATTTGAATGGAAGTGAATGGAAGACAAAAGTGTAGTGTGACTGCCGCCTTAAAAACAGTTGCACTTTTTGCCTCCACAGAGCAATATTAGCAAAGACTATTCAAAGTAGATATAGGATAATGTGTAGGGAAATTAAAGTGCCACAAAAGCCAATCTGTAAAATAAAGAAACACATAGTATGGGTTAATTGAAAGGGATAGATGTTTAAACATTTCATATGTTGCCATTTATTGTCCTGGATAACTTATGGTGATGTTTGGTGAGACCAGCATGTACATTTATAATAACAATAATACTTTTTTTTTAGGGAAACTTTCAGGACACCCAAGGCCGCCTTACAGTGCATTAAAAACAGTAACCATACAGGTAAAACATAGAAAACAGGTAAGGTAAGGTAAAAACAGTGAAACATGAAAAGCACCAAGCACAGGCAATCATGAAGCAGGGAACAAAAAAAAAACATTAAAATTGTGGGGCTAGAGGGAATCGGACAGAGAGGGTGGGTAAAGCCACCTACACATGATATGCAATTTACTTTCTGCGCACCGCTAGGTAGGGCGCAGAGCAAATCGCAGAGAGCAAAGTGCAGGTAACTGTCATCATGGGTGGCAAGGAAGCTATTTCCCGTGGCTAGGTAACGACATGCTGTTATCTCATTGGTTGCGCTTTCGGAAGGTCAGCGGCAACTAGGCTGATTCGACTGAAAGTCTAACAGTCAAATCTTCTCAGAGGCGTAAAGTTCAGACCAAAGATTCGCGGTGAGACGAGTTGAAACTTGCAGCTACTTGCAACGCGGCGGTCTGCAACGCTCTGAGTTCAGTTCACACCAATGCGATGAGACAATGCGGTGTATCATCTCCATAGCAACGACTCTTTGTACTTCTTTTCTAACTTCCGACTTTCATGCTTTTTTGTAGCTGGATATCATCTGTTGCGTCTAAATATGAATGTGGATAATGTTAGTGATAGTGAGATACTTGCTACAGCTGCTTTTCTAGTGGAGCTAAAATGGCGAAAACAACATTTAATTTCTCTGATTCCCTGATTTGTTCTAAGGATGCTCGCGCTCTTCAGTCACTCTCTAGCTAGTCTCACATTGCCAGACCTTCCTACACAGCGTTGTGGAGGAGGGTCTGGCTTGTCCACACAGCTTTCCGGGCCGAAAAGACATCGGAATTACCAGCGGCACCAGAGCAATCCCAGAAGTGGAATTTTGTGGATATAGACCACTCTCTAGCTCACTCAACCACATACCATGCTCGCGGCGCTCGTTGAGCCTCTGGGCCGGTTCTGACAGCTGCAACTTTTCCCTGCAACGTTCTAAAACAGTTCTGTCCCGTCGCAAATCTTTGATCTGACTTTGAACTGGGCTTTATGAAACAAGGTACATGCCATTTTGGCTATATGGGGGTGCTCAATGTTAGATTTTACATAACTCCCAATAAGTTAATATACAGCCTATCATGATATAAATATCAACAGATTGCTGTAAATAAAAATATGTAAAGAAAGAATATTTTAATAATACTTTTTAAAGTGATTGAAAAAATCCAACTGCCCAAAGACAGATTTAAGATTCACTTTCATGATCCGTGACTGACGGCCGTCCCCACCACCCCTCGACCCCACGGCCCCCCACCCACATAATTCGACGATCAGTCGACGATAGTCAAGACTTAACAATTCTGATTCGACTATGAAAATAATTAGTTGGGGGCACCCCTAATAACAAATGACAAAAACTCTTTGGTCACAATAAATAGTTTATTCACTGATTTTAGATGTTCATAACTATATTATAGTATACAATTTGTTTTGATTTTTTGAAATGACATAATTTCACAAAACCTTTTGCTATTATTACATTGTTTCACAAAATGTAAGCTGGGTTGGCTGTTGTAGGCAACAGTATTGGCTACATTTTCAGTTGAATTTCGCAATTAAAATTGTAATGCACACACCACACAAATTCTTTACTAAAATAAGTTCTCCCTTTAAATAACTTTCATGTTCCTGTAGATCCTACTCAACACAAACGCAGTAGAAAAAAAATGTAATTCATATGCTTATTATGAAAAAATACCATTCATTTGGCATGTTGGGCTTCTACTAAACCTTTGGGTAGAGATGTTCCGATATCGGTATCGGCTCCGATACTACCTAAAACGCTGGTATCGGTATCGGGAAGTACTGGAGTTTATGCACCGATCCGATACCACGTAATAAAGCCCTAAAGAAAATCTACATTAAAGTAGTTTATTTAGTAGTTTTTCCGTTATAACTGACTGTCAAACTGCATGGTAAAAGAAAGTTCCGTGGCATTCATTGTTCATGTTTCACAAAGACTTTAACCTGAGCCAGACTGACAACAAAGATAGAAATCATATCACATCCATACAAGGATAGCAGTATACAGTTGTTAAAACATAATAAAATATATGTCACACTGGTATCGGATCGGTACTCGGTATCGGCCGATACGCAAGTTCAGGTATCAGAATCGGTATCAGGAAGAAAAAAATCAGGACCATCTCTACCTTTGGGGGAGGAAAATTATAGTTTACATTATAGTTTACATTGTTTGATTTTATTACTTTTTGTTACAAAAGATCTATTTGATTTATAGATTTGTAGATTTATACACAACGCAATGTAACAAACATTTGTGTGATGTTAGAAAGGATCATTTACAGGAAAATAAAACACCAAAATACATGGTGTATAGCATAGACAAATGGTCACATTATCGTTAATTTTTGTATTGTTATTTTGGATTTCCCCCTGATTTTTAATAACCTTTTCACAGACTCTTTGATTTCTTGTGTCTGCAGAACATAAATGATTGGGTTCAACATGGGAGGAAAGACGGAGGTCAGAGACAAGTTTATGATCCTGGCATTTGGATGTATTTTTTCCATCAGGGTAAATGTGATTAACAGTGGAATGAAATATATTGCTACCAATGAGAGATGAGCTATGCACGTTTTAAAGGCCTTGAGTCCTTGTTGTAGTGTGGCCACTTTAGCCAAAGTACAGCCAATATATAGGTAACTTAACAGGATAAAAATGAACGGAAGCCAAAAAATAAGAACAGGATACAAACAGCTGACGATATAATTGGGGAAATGGTCATTGCATGCAAGCCTGTATATCTGGCCATGGTCACAGAAATAGCTGTTAATAACAACAGATTTACAGAAGGAAAGTCTGCCAACTGCAATGAGTACAGCAATAATAACAAAGACCCAGAATGAGGCAATCAACGACAGCATAAACCTGTGGGTCACCTTCACTTGATAGTGCAGTGGGAAGATGATAGCTATCAGTCTGTCATAGTAAAGTGCAACCAGATTAAATGACTGCATAGAAAGGCAGGTGTAGCAGAAAAATAGGAATGCCAAGCAGTCGTTGTAGGAGATGTAGGAATGGTTCAACAGAAAGATGTCAAGAAGCTTCGGCACCAAAGCAGAGTTACCAAACAGGTCCACAAATGCCAAATTAAAAACTGCAACATATTTTGGAGTTCTCAGATTATGATCCAAGTATATTACGGCCATTACAACTGTGTTTCCCAGCACTGAGACAATAAAAACAAAAAACAGAAAGACATAGTAATGGTTAATATTTGGGAAGCCAGATAAACCACTTATTATGAAATATGCAGGATGCACAAAAGTGATGTTTTTCTCAAGAGCTGAGTTGAATAACTCCATTAAAAAAAACCACACCGCAGTGATTTATGTAAAGAAGTGTCCTTTTCTGTGCTTCAGCATCCGCACTGTGTTGTTTTATGTATGAGGTGCTCTCTCTCTTTCTGGTGACAGAACTCTGTCAAGGTTTACCTGTTTTGACTACTAAGAGAAGCAGCCCTCTGCCTTTCTGTCAAATAAGATCAATGTCTATTCCCCTGTGTCTTTTGATGAGCCACTCATCATCAGACAAACCCATTTCAATGAATCTTACTGACTCACATTTACTAAGCACAAATCTACAGAGCATCTACAGTATAACATATTTTATCTGTAATATAGTATTTCAGTGAGTGACCTTTCAATTACCTTTTTGTTTAAAGTGACTTTAATCAATATATTAATATATTTATAACAATAATGTATCAAATGACAATGTGAAAGAAGCCGCTTATAGTGATGAACATACAGAGAACCTGAATCTACAGCTCTACTCAGCTTTACGGAACTTTATAATGGGTTTCAACTTTACTGTTTTGGGTCACTTTCCTGGCTTTCAAAGCATCGTTTTTGGCCGCAGCAGGCAACTGTTTTCATTCAAACTGGTTTAAAAACCCACTGTAGTCTTGCGTTGCCAGAGCTATCTCCACAGCGCTGTGGAGTAAGGTATGGCTCTACCATACATACATTCCCGGCGCTAAGTTCCAGGCACAGCGATGCTGGCTCTGCAAAATGGTCTCAGGAAGGAACTTTTTTTGGTGGAACATTTGCATCCTGATAAAAGAAAACAGCACATATAATATTACTATAGACTGTTACTAAAGACTAATTTTCCTAATGTTTAATCGGAAGTTATTAAACTAGTCGACTCTAAAAGTAAGAAAACACTTGCACTGAAAACAGTCAAAACTGAGCACGATTTAATATATAAGGTTAAAACTTTTACGCTTTTACACTCCATTACCTCACAGTACAATTCAGTTTAATATGAAATAATACTCCACACCAGCAACACAACTGTAAAGCTGTTCTCTCAGCAACTCAAATATACAAATGCAATGTTGCACAATTGTTCGTTAAAATACATAACAATCTACCAAAGGCTATTTTTGTGAATATTACAATGTTGGCATTTGTTGATTCTGTTTATTTTATAAGAACGCTAAGGCCCCTATTGTTGCACACAGCTTGCTGGGCGCTCACTTACTGGGCGAGGCAGAGGCACACAGCTTAAAGCATTAGCAACTATTCAGGAACTGTCAAATATTAGGTCTGAACACTGGACTACTGTCTTGATCAGTGATATCCTTAAAAGACAGACTGAGCTAAAATCCCAGCTAGCATTTGTATTTCGGAGACTGCTAGGTGCAGTCTGAAGTAGCTTGGAGGTCAAAATTGGGTTGGATTTGTTTGTTTTTTAAACAAAAACAGCCTTTTGTTTTGAACATAGATAGTTTACTGGCCAGTGGCACAATTCAAATTTTGTAAATGTCCTATAATTCAACCATTGCTGAAAAAGCTAGCTCTAGGTCTATATGATTAAAAAGTTAGTACTAAAGTTAGTTTCTAGCTATGGTTTTGGAAGAAAAAAAAACATCCATCGGATTAGCCTGTGGTTGTTACGAATGACAGTGGTATGTATGAGAGATTTCAGTCAGGTTCTAAGGCCCTAATAACCTACTTTTATCAGCTAATAATGTGAACCTTTCCATTCTGGTTTGCCTCTTATTTGAAAACAGAATTTGACACACTTCAGAGCTAACCTGAGCATTGGCTGGCTGTAACCGGAACAGATTTCTACTGATTTAAGTTATACCTCTGGCAGGACTTTCACTATAGGCCATGGTAACTCTAGGTCCTCTGTTGGGTCTCACAGGGTTGTGCTTAATCTTTAATGAATAAAATAAACACCGTGGTCAGTCTCTGTTGTCTTACAAGAAAGTACTTTATTACAGATCTGGCACCAGGATGCCAAAACTCCACACAACAGTTGCTGCATAGATTACAGTCATTCAGCTAGATATAAAACAAAACAAGGTGACACAGAGGGGAGTGTATGACTCTTCTTAGCTACATCTTGTCATTTGCTCTGAACACCAATATCCAGTCCGAACCAGTTACCAAAACAAGCATATCTCAAGAAATTTAGAAACCCCAAGTTCTTCTAATCTTTACAAATAGACAGTCTGAACCTCCTCTGATGTCAAAGGTCGCTACGCCCCTCTTGAGTTATTCAACAGACGATTAACTTTAGCAGTTATTCAGCAATGTACATGTACAACTTCAGTCATTTTCTACCACAATCTTGTTATTGTTATGTTGCCTCTTTCACATCTTTAATCACATCACATTATATAGGGCTGCACAATTAATTGAATTTTAATCACGATCACTATTTTGGCTTCCCACGATCAAATTTGCGTGATCGAGCGATATTTAAAATCAGTCCCTCCAGGATTTCGCTGCCTTTTTTTGAGATTGTTGCGGCCCAGAATGCCTGATTTTGCGGGAGCTTTTGTAAAAAATTGCAATAAAAGTTGCAATGTCTTTTGTATTTTTGTTGCAATGAAGTTGCGAGAGACAGTGAAAGTTGCAATTTATTTTTGTGTGTAGTTCTTTAAAAATAAAAAGGAAACTTGTTTTGGGGAGAATAAAATTACTCTGAGCTGACCAAAAAGGCTCAGCATGGTGCAAATGTTGGTATAATATGTAAATGGAAAGTGGATTTAAGACAAAAAAATAATAATTTATTGAATGAATCAAATTGAACATACAGTATGTGTCAGTGGTTTGTTGATCTTTACATTGTTAGTTAATTTCCTATCCTGGCCTGGGACACACATTCATACGGTTTGATAAAGTACTTATTGGACTTTAACTTATCATTGCACTTACAACAACGAGCACATCTGTCCTCAATTTAGGTTATCCTGTACGTCACATCTCCGGTTTTTCCTGCATCCACCGTGTGTGTTTGTGTGTGTGTGTGTGTGTGTGTCTGTGTGTGTGCGCGCCCGTCATTCGCAGGGGGAACTGGGCAACAGCCCCACCCGCTGCAGAGAGCCAACAGGATTGAAACAGCAGCAGCTTTTATCGACTTTAGAGTGAAAAAACGTTGATGTTAAAATGTATACAGGTTAGCAGGACGGTCTGAAATGTTTTACACGGTCTTTCGCTGTACGTTTTGTTGGTAATGTGAGATGCTCGAGTCACACACGTCTCGTCTTCATATCAGAAACAAAGAAATGAATTTGGTGACGTTACGTCAACCCAGCTCTTACTCTCGCTTGGTCAGTGGCTCTCAGAGTCACATACTGATACAAAGTCTGTCACGTGGGACTGCTGGGATTGGTTGAAGTCGCGTGAAACTATTGGCGGAAAAGTTGCGGTAATTGGTCAAAATTGCGAGTTGCACAAAATTCGCGGTGATTGGTTGAATTTGCGTGAATTGTTGCTATTGCGACATTGCAAAATCCTGGAGGGACTGTAAAATGCGTCATTCCGTTCATAGAACTTTTTTTTTTGCAAAGCCAATCTAGCGCTCCGTAAACCACTGTCTGATCACGTGCCTCCATGAGCTAATCAGAGCTGTTCAATGCACCGCACAGCTTAGTTTCTAGATAATTAGCCTATGTGACAATACATTTGTTTTGGTTAAAATCAACAAATAATTGTGATAATTAATCGTGATCTCAATATTGATCAAAATGATCGGGATTATCATTTTGGCCATAATCGTGCAGCCCTAACATTATACCTGTATACATATAACACAAACGACATGAACAGCAACGAAAACGTTTTATAAAAGTCTGGTGTCTTTAAAACCATAATAATATGCATTAAGGCATGCTGCAATGACATTCAAAAAGACACAGAGCCTCAGGATTGGTTTAAGTAGCCTAAATTGGACCTATGATAACCTCACTCTGGATAAACATGCCCAAACACTTCTTTTTCAAATCTGCATTGTTTATCTCACAACATTTTGAAATTCAAGCATTCAGCTGCACAGAAGCAATTTTTTTCTGTAGCTGCTCTACAAAAAAGTTTTTCAGGAAAAGTCGGTATGTCCCTGAATGACCAGAGAGGTTTAAGTAGTGCTGAGTTAGAAATCAGTTGATTAATTCAGAAAAAAAACAAGAAAACAAGATGGGTCTCATTTCTTTTTCAATATGACATATCCACGAACATAAAGAAGCAAAATATTACAACATTCGATTGCAATAAATCTTTAATAATAATAATAATAATAACAATTTTTTTTTTGATTTTGCACCAAAAGATGAAAATGAACACTCTATATATATACAGCAGACTCCATCAAGACATGTGCAGAGACAAACTTTGATCACAAGAACTTGTTTGCATTACACAAGCATATAAGCATAAATTAAACCAATTAGCAGAAAACTCTTATTGCAGGTGTGTCATACTGTAAACTGGAGTTATTACTGTATTGTGTTATCTTTAAAATAGTTATTTTATTTCAAGATAAATTACTGTAATTTAAATTTTATGAAATAAATGAATTTATGTTAATATTTGTGGGATGTCAAAAAAAAAGTATCTAGTATGTACAATAGCTGTTGCTTATTTGAATTTTATCAACAAGTTTTACTTTAATGTACATAATGTCCTAAACACAAAGCCTAAAATAGATACACAAATGGTCACTTTAGGATTCATTTCTTCACCGTAATTTGGGATTTCTTTCTGATTTTTAATATTTTTTTTACAGATTCTTTGATTTCTCGCGTCTGCAGAACATAAATGATTGGGTTCAGCATGGGAGGAAAGACGGAGGTCAGAGCCAGGTTTATGATCCTGGCATTTGGATCTATTTTTGAACTCATAGTAAATGTGATTATTATTGGGAGAAAATAAATTGTCACTAATGAAAGATGAGCTGTGCAGGTTTTAAAGGCCTTTACTCTTTCCTGAACTGTGGCTACTTTAGACAATGCATAGCCAATATATGAATAACTAAACAAGATAAATGTCAGTGGCAGCCAAAGAATAAGAAGCGGCAACAACACAGTAATGACAGAGTTGGGAGTTGTGTCATTGCAGGCCAGCTTGTATATCTGGCCATGGTCACAGAAATAGCTGTTAATAACCACAGACTTACAGAAGGAAAGTCTTGTAAGAAGGCCAACTGCAATAAGTACAACAATAATAACAAAGACCCAGAATGAGGCAATCAACGACAGCATAAACCTGTGGGTCACCTTCACTTGATAGTGCAGTGGGAAGATGATAGCTATCAGTCTGTCATAGGAAAGTGTAACCAGATTAAATGACTGCATAGAAAGGCAGGTGTAGCAGAAAAATAGGAATGCCAAGCAGTCGTTGTAGGGGATGTAGGGATGGTTCAACAGAAAGATGTCAAGAAGCTTTGGCACCAGAGCAGAACTACCACAAAGGTCCACAAAAGCTAAATTAAAAACAGCAACATATTTTGGAGTTCTCAGATTATGATCCAAGTATATTACGGCCATTACAACTGTGTTTCCCAGCACTGAAACAAGATAAACAAAAAAGAGAAAGACATATATATACTTAATATATGGTATGCCAATAAATCCACTTATTATGAAGTATGCGGGACGCACAAAAGTGATGTTTTTTCCAAGAGCGGAGTTGAAAAAGTCCATTGTAAAAATAATCTCAAACTTATATTGTCTTAAACACAGTGTTTAATGTAGAGAACCGTACTCCACGTCAGCAC
The DNA here is from genome assembly GCF_008315115.2 of Sander lucioperca. Taxonomy (NCBI): domain Eukaryota; kingdom Metazoa; phylum Chordata; class Actinopteri; order Perciformes; family Percidae; genus Sander; species Sander lucioperca. The sequence continues at coordinate 17,311,009 of NC_050185.1, read as the reverse complement.
TGTGTTCTGTTATGTAGACAGAGGTAAGCTCTTCTTTCTAGCGCTCTTTCTGATGATGAAGCTCTGACAAGCTTTAACTGTTCTGGCAGTCGATCCATTGAGTCTATTGTATGTAAGCATAAAAAAAACATTTTCAATCCATAGAGACAGAGCGCATTTAAGTCCTGCCCACACATGGAGAAAACAATTCATCGCTCTACCTTGACTTTGTAATGTGTGAAGGTGCCTCCTTGTCAATTCCATCTAACAAACAACAGAAAAATGCCTAAAAGCTGCGGTGTGGTTGAATGCACTAACAACAGGGTAAAGAACCATAACAAAGTTTTTATAAGCTGCCGAACTAAAAAACGGAGCTTTTAGGAAGACAAAAATTGAATACAGGCAATAAAACGTGTGGCATCAGCAGGATGAGATCCTGACACTCCGTATGCCTAACATTATGTGTGCACTGACATTTGTCATTACATGTGTCAGTTTTAGACTAGTCTCGCACTGCCAGACCTATCTCCACAGCACTGTGAAGTAAGGTTTGGCCCCTCCACACATACATTCTAGGATAGGAGAAAAAAACGCTCTGGTCTGTTTGCATTTCTTTAAACCAATCACAATCGTCTTTGGCGATGCTAAGCTACGGACGCAGCGACGGTGACTCTACAAAATAGTCTCGGGAAGGAACATTTACACCCTGGTAAAGAAAACGCCACATACAATATTAAATGAAGTTAACTGTTATTTAAATTAGCTGGATACTTGTTTAAACGTATTTTCTTTTACCAGTGTATTGCCGTGTGTACTTCGTCCATAGTAATCCCCGCCAATAGCTCCCAAAACGTCCAAGTTAGATAGTAAATAAACAAATTCTTTGTAAATCTTTACAATCATTCCCCAAAAAAACCAAGTAGGCCTGCCTTATTAAACACATTTTCTTCAAAACATGCCATTTTCAGCGTGTAGCTTGCTAGCTCGAAGTTTGCTGTTGCTTCCCGAAGCGAAGAGATTTTGAGAACGGCAACACACAGAGAGCGGAAGCGGAGGCACATCCGACGCATGGCCCGCAATTATTCTGGAAATGTACTTCTTTTGATCCAGACTGGTTTTAGGCTTGCTATATTTCTGTATGTTAAGCTAAAGCCTTTTGACAGTATACAACTTGTGTTATAGTGGAATGTGGATAAATCATAAAGCAATAGACCTCAACAGTCCCGCCCCTCGTCCGAGAGACCTTGGGTTCCGGAAGTAAAATTCCCATTCATTTTTGCCATAGACGTCTGCAAAGATCCGTATATAAAGAGTTTTAGACCATGCCTTAGGCTAACCAGATGGGACGTGACTCATAAACATACAACGTATCATTTTGAGTGAAAAAACGAACAGAAAATTCAAAAAAAGTCAAAGGTACAACACTGTGTACATATCGTCATCTCAGAGCGAAGGAACTACTCATCCCATAAACCACCGCGCACCACTGAACAAAGGAAGCTAACGTTAGTTTAGCTAACAGCTAATTCGGCTAACTGCTAGTTGAGACAGCATGTAATAACTTTAAAAGACCCTCAAAATAAACCTGAAAATAACCGTTAACATATATAACGGCTGTTACGTCAGCTGTAGCCTGCTTTACCCAGTGTTAAGTTTGAGTTAACGTTATTTTAGACTGAATCAAGCTGTCAGCTAGCGGTTAGCCGAATTAGCTGTTAGCTAAACTAACATTAGCTTCCCGGTGGAGGCTGAAGGATCGTGCAGGCAGCTCCCCCTCCTCTCCCTCCTCACCAGCATGAGTTCCACCAATCAGAGGCATCACTGTGGGATTGTGGGATTGTTCAGGATTGTGGGTAATGAAGTACTTATCCAAGACATCACGAATAAAAGACATTTATCTCAAAACAAGGTTAGTGCCCCATGATTTTTGGCGTCTATATGAGCATATACAATCGCTTAGTCATGTCGGCAAGCTGGTTTTAAGTCTACCATCGACGGTTACGATTTCATGGCTTATACTGCAACTATCAATGGAGAAATTGCATTGTATTTTTACTTCCAGAACCCGCTGTGGGCGGGACTGTTGCGCTCTATGCAGTATTATGTTTGCAAGTGCCTTGGCTTGCTAACACATAGTTAAGCTAATTCAACACCATACTCAACAACACTGTCTGCTGTGGAATCCTTTAGGTTTCTGGGATGAAAATTATCATCATCATCGTCATGTAATTTAACACGTAGCTTATTAATTACAAAGACCACAGCTTAACAGTCATATGCAAAAACAGTTACAGCTGTTAGCAGAATTGTATGACCCACTAATATCTGTTAAAATACTATCATTTACTTTACATTTCATTTTTCAGCTGACGCTTTTTACAAAGCCGCTTACAATAAGTGCATTCAACCATGAAGATGCCACTCAAAAATTACAAGAATCATGCAAAATTCATCAAATAGGCAAAACGTAACAAATGTTACTCTCTCTCTACAAGTACACAATATAACAAAGAAATATAAGCAATACAAAACAGCACAGCGGATAGCGACTGTAAGATTAGCTGCTAGCTTGAAAATGCCTCTCGTAGCTCTTGCTAGTTTGTATTAATCCTGGCAAAGTGGGTGATTGTTGGCCTTTCTGGATGATTTCAAGTTTTTCCTGAAAAGGCGATCTTGAAAATTAAGTCAATCCAGCCACACAGTCTTCTTCGCTAACTGCCGTCATCTACTGCTCTAACTGTTAATCAATACTCGTTTGTTGTTGTTCCTATCGTTGAAGGAACTGAAGTCTCCTTTCTCACTCGCTGACAACTTTAGCGAGCCGTTTCAACTAGGACCCATGTGGAAGGTATACGCGAATGCCCGGAAGATCTGGGGAAATCATCCCACCCACAACTCACACACATCACAATATGATTGGCTAATCCTTCATTGTTTTGTTTTATCTCTATAGTGTTAAACTGGAGGTGAAGTTTCACTATATTGCATAGTTCCAGTCCAATGTCCAAGGTAAAATAAACGTGGTAACAAAAGATTGTGAAGTGACGTTTTTAACGTAATTTGACCTTGACCTTGATATTAAATGCATTTTCTTAAATTCTGGTGATCTCAAAAGTATCACCAAATGAATGGGCACCCCCAACTTAGTTGAAAATGACACCTTAAATGTTTATCTACACTGGTTCCAAAATTAGACGCTTTTGAACATTAAACCTGAGGGACTGGCGGCCATCTTGGTTTTGACCTCTAATGGCCCTCAGAGGTCAAATCTCACTTCCCTCCAAATCTGAAAATAATCCTTATGGTATGCTCTAACTATGTTAGAAATGTCATGCTTTTCTCATAAAATGCACAATTGTTATGCTTATCTGCTCTACTAAAGACACATGTCACTATCAAATGCATGCCCCCATTCACTTGCATTACACGGGCATTCAGTCCAGCTACTGAAGGCCCTGCCTCGCTAGGGGGAATCACAAAAATTGTGATTGGTCTATTTCCCCGACCGTTATATTGAACCACTATTTGCCAAAAATAAGTGAGTCCAAGTTAACAATAATCTATACATTATTAATATTATTTCAGTGAATAAATACATAAATAAATAATGTGAGTACAAAAATTAGTTTTTATAATTTTTTCTTAGGCCTTCACTGAACATCTTGAAGGCCCAGAGGGTTCCTCTCTAATAAATACTATATGTTCATAAAGTCTTTGTTTGCTTTTTTGTACTTTAATTATGACTGTTTGATTCTTGCAGTCATTATGAGTAAGAAGTCAACCGCTGAACTGTTCTTTACTCCCCTGTTAAAAGTTGAAACAACTCTGCCTAATGAGGCTGTTAATGAGTTGTTTGTTGACACTGCTCTTGCAGGATGATGACACATCCAAAACAGTTAGGTAGAGACTTTGTCCCAAACTGCAGGGGACACCCACGAGAGAAAGGGTGGGGTGAGGGGTGGGGGGTATGTTAGGAACTTTCCATGACCTGGATTATTTTAACAACAAGCATATAATAAATGCTTGTTTAGTTGAGCAACTGCATTACTTGTTTGTTAAACTAATCAGAATCATAAGAAGACAGCACTGCATTAAATCTTCATCAATGGAGCAAACATTTATTTAGAAGAAATTGTAAAATGTACACTTATTCTATTCCCCAGGTGTCACAACACAACTGAATTCAGTCCATGAACTGATAGAAAAATCTTCTCTATCAATTTTAATATTCTATGAAAACAATATATTTTAAGTTCCATATTGTATTTTGATGGATAAATAAGCCAGAAATGAATTGGCAAAAATAAATACATTGAAAGTATATTCAGCTGTTTATCCCTAAAATGTGTTTTAATTCAAATCCAAAATAAGTCCTTCTGTCTGTATGCACCAATGATCCTTTAGCTATTTATAATAAAAACTAGACAATTCTGACATAATAAATTTATATGAAATAAAACTGCATTCAAGTCAGGTAAAAGCAAGAGGGAGATCTAAATCCTAACTCCTGCCTTGGAGAAAGTGCATTCTAAATTCCTGTGATACACACATTCACCGTTCCATTCTGCCTCTTATTTGAAAACAGAATTTGACACACTTCAGAGCTAACCTGAGCATTGGCTGGCTGTAACCGGAACAGATTTCTACTGATTTAAGTTATACCTCTGGCAGGACTTTCACTATAGGCCATGGTAACTCTAGGTCCTCTGTTGGGTCTCACAGGGTTGTGCTTAATCTTTAATGAATAAAATAAACACAACAGTTGCTGCATAGATTACAGTCATTCAGCTAGATATAAAACAAAACAAGGTGACACAGAGGGGTGTGTATGACTCTTCTTAGCTACATCTTGTCATTTGCTCTGAACACCAATATCCAGTCCGAACCAGTTACCAAAACAAGCATATCTCAAGAAATTTAGAAACCCCAAGTTCTTCTAATCTTTACAAATAGACAGTCTGAACCTCCTCTGATGTCAAAGGTCGCTACGCCCCTCTTGAGTTATTCAACAGACGATTAACTTTAGCAGTTATTCAGCAATGTACATGTACAACTTCAGTCATTTTCTACCACAATCTTGTTATTGTTATGCTGCCTCTTTCACATCTTTAATCACATCACATTATATAGGGCTGCACAATTAATCGAATTTTAATCACGATCACTATTTTGGCTTCCCACGATCAAATTCGTGTGATCGAGCGATATTTAAAATCAGTCCCTCCAGGATTTCGCTGCCTTTTTTTGAAATTGTTGCGGCCAAAAATGCCTGATTTTGCGGGAGCTTTTGTAAAAAAATTGCGATAAAAGTTGCAATGTCCGGGTACCTGGATAGCTCAGTTGGTAGAGCAGGCGCCCATATATAGAAGTTTACTCCTCGACGCAGTGGGCCTGGGTTCGACTCCGACCTGCAGCCCTTTGCTGCATGTCATTCCCCCCTCTCTCTCCCTTTATTTCTTCAGCAGTCTTGTCAATAAAGGCCTAAAAATAACCAAAATATTAAAGATTGCAATGTCAAGTTGCGAGAGACAGTGAAAGTTGAAAAAAAAAGTTGCGATTTTTTTGTTGTTGGTGTAGTTCTTTAAAAATAAAAAGGAAACTTGTTTTGGGGAGAATAAAATTACTCTGGGCTGAGTTTTCCTACTAACCTTACCAAAAAGGCTCAGGATGCTGCAAATGTTGGTATAATATGTAAATGGCAAGTGGATTTATGACAAAAAATAATTTATTGAATGAATCAAATTTGAACATACAGTATGTGTCAGTGGCTTGTTGATCTTTACATTGTTAGTCAATTTCCTAACCTGGCCTGGGACACACATTAATACGGTTTGATAAAGTACATATTGGACTTTAACTTATCATTGCACTTAAATAACGAGCACAGCTGTCCTCAATTTAGGTCATCCTGTACGTCACATCTGCGGTTTTTCCTGCATCCACCGTGTGTGTTTGTGTGTGTGTGTGTGTGTGTGTGTGTGTGTGTGTGTGCCCCACCCGCTGCAGAGAGCCAACAGGATTGAAACAGCAGCAGCTTTTATCGACTTTAGAGTGAAAAAACATTACAGCGTACATTGATGTTAAAATGTATACAGGTTGGCAGGACGGTCTGAAATGTTTTACACGGTCTTTCGCTGTACGTTTTGTTGGTAATGTGAGATGTTCGAGTCACACACGTCTCGTCTTCATATCAGAAACAAAGAAATTAATTTGGTGACGTTACGTCAACCCAGCTCTTACTCTCGCTTGGTCAGTGGCTCTCAGAGTCACATACTGATACAAAGTCTGTCACGTGGGACTGCTGGGATTGGTTGAAGTCACGGGAAACTTTTAGTCAAATTTGCGGAAAATTCACGGCAATTGGTTGAATTTGAGTGAATTGTTGCTATCGCAACATTGCGAAATCCTGGAGGGACTGTAAAATGCCCCATTCCGTTCATAGAACTCCGTCTCCGTATCAAACTTTTTGCAAAGCCAATCTAGCACTCCGTAAACCACTGTCTGATCACGTGCCTCCATGAGCCAATCAGAGTTGTTCCCTGCACCGCGCAGCTTAGTTTCTAGATGTAGACCAGGGGTCACCAACCTTTTTGAAAGTGAGAGCTACTTCATGGGTACTGAGTCATACGAAGGGCTACCAGTTTGATACACTCTTCTGAAATAACAAATTTGCTCAGTTTGCCTTTAGTTATATATGATTATTGATTAATGATAGTCATCTATGTGAAGACACTGATCACGTTAATGATTTTTCATTATCAATAATTATCAACAATGACTTAACAAGGTGGGAAACAGATAATATCAATATTCAATTTTCATTTTTAGAACAGGCCTGAGGGCTACTCATGTGGTCCTTGGGGGCTACCTGGTGCCCACGGGCACCGTGTTGGTGACCCCTGATGTAGACAGTCACAGAAAACAGAGTAACGTGAGGAAAGTTCCACAACAGATAGCAGTCGGTCATAAGGTTATAAACTGTCTTAGGGACCGTTCGGTCATGTCTTTTTATTTTCTGCTGAGGGAGGGTCATCCAACATTTTTTAGTCTGGGTGGGGGGGTCACCCAACATTTTTATTCATGAAAAGAGAAAAATTTCAAAGTGGCTTGTTTGGTGCATATTTATCCATGTAGCTCTCAGTCTCGGCCCCCTAGCAGATGGTCTGACCGCATACGCGGAGTTTGCTGGGGGGGGGGGGGGGGGGCAGGAGGAGCACTGCCCCCCTGGTGGCTCAAACGGGTAATTGCATTGTTTAAAAAATTCGTGGAATAATTACATCTGGCATGACCAGATATTAAATAAATATCTTAAATAACACAAAACAACTAAATGGTGATACATATACATCTGATTTCATATACTGCTTTAGTAAAAAAAATTATTACCTGGCTGACGATGGGAGCAGCAGGACGCAAAAAAACGAAAATTACTGTTGCACTAGTCTGGACATCTTGCTGTGCCAACCTTGCAATAAAGGTTTCCTAAATGCCATGTATATAAATGTGATGTCAGCATACTAATTGATTGCGGGTTTTGTGTAGATTTGGACTTTTATAAGTTTATTCCACTTTGTTTAAACGGCGAAGTGGAGAGGCCTCGTATGTGACGCTCGTATCGGCCTTGCTGGATACACCGTATCATTTACCTTTTTGTGGATCTACTGATCGCTGTGGATTACTTTTTTTCCGTGTCATTGGATTACGGCAAAATGCGGATCTTTTTTCTCAACGTGTCTTAACGTTTTATGGTGTGACTGCGCTTGGTTTCTGTGTTTGGAGAGGCATCTCAACAGACTGTAGGTCCAACACTGATTGTTCACTGTTACATTTTAGTTGAATTTAAGCGTCTGTCTATTGAACAGCCGTGCCGCGATTGGATTTCATAAGGGCGAATTGTTAAATTGTTACAATGTAACTTAAAAACTTTAAAAATAAACATATGTGTTTTGGAATATAATGTTCAGCTTCGGCAGCTTTACCTATGTGCTAAAATATACAATGACGATAGTGACGTCCATAGCAACCAGTGTTGAATTGGTGATTTCCCAGCGTCCTTTGCTGAATGGTCTCAATGGTTTATTGTTTTATTTCATGTGAATACTAGTTTACAAGAGGAATAACTTAGTATTTGAAGTAATGCAGTAATGCATGAAGTGTGCATTTAGTTTCCATGCTTATTGTGTTTCCACAACAATGTTAGTAAGTAAATCTACTGAAATGGCCACCACACCATAACAGAGGAGTGTGATGTGTAAGATGAGAATGCAGAGGTTAACTCCTATACATCATGGCTATAAAAACCAAATGGTATCTGTACTTTGCCAAGTGCAAACTTGCACGCAAGGGGAGGGTCATGCCTTTTTTTCAAATCGTTTTGGAGGGTCATAGGAAAATTATTACTGACGAGGGGAGGGTCAAGTCTTTTTAGGTAAGAGGCCACAAAACTCCGGTGGCCCCTTAATTAAGTAACGAACAGTCCCTTAACAAAGAAAATAAAAAAATGTCTAATGTAGCAGAGGGCGAGGCCGAGGGGCTTGTCCCAAGAATCGGATTGTCATCCATTGTGTGGAAGCATTTTGGGTTCAAGGCAAGTGACACAAAACAAGAACAGGTCATATGCAAAGAGTGCCGTAAAGTTGTGTTGGCGCCACAAAGCAACACAACGAACCTCTTTAACCACTTCAAAAAACACCATAAAGTTCAATACAATGAATGTATGAAGGCCAAGAAATTCGTTAATAAAAAAATAATGTTAGAACAAAGCCGTGACGTGTTTTCGACGATTCATCAATAGTAGTGTAACTGTAGCAAGCATCTTAGTATCACTAACGTTATCCACATTCATACATAGACGAAACAAATTATATGTCCAGCTACAAAAAGCCTGGAAGTCGTAAGTAGAACGGAAGTACGAGGCGTTGTCATGGAGATATTACACCATCTAAAAATGCAAACAGCCAGAGAAAATCTTACCGTGGTGATGCACATATTTGTACATTAGCAGGAAAGTAGCACAATATGGATGTGAAAGCAGTTATAATTAGTCTATGTGACAATACATTTCTTTTGGTTAAAAATTAACAAATAATTGTGATAATTAATCGTGATCTCAATATTGATCAAAATAATCGGGATTATCATTTTGGCCATAATCGTGCAGCCCTAACATTATACCTGTATACATATAACACAAACGACATGAACAGCAACGAAAAAGTTTTATAAAAGTCTGGTGTCTTTAAAACCATAATAATATGCATTAAGGCATGCTGCAATGACATTCAAAAAGACACAGAGCCTCAGGATTGGTTTAAGTGGCCTAAATTGGACCTATGATAACCTCACTCTGGATAAACATGCCCAAACACTTCTTTTTCAAATCTGCATTGTTTATCTCACAACATTTTGAAATTCAAGCATTCAGCTGCACAGAAGCAATTTTTTTCTGTAGCTGCTCTACAAAAAAGTTTTTCAGGAAAAGTCGGTATGTCCCTGAATGACCAGAGAGGTTTAAGTAGTGCTGAGTTAGAAATCAGTTGATTAATTCAGAAAAAAAAACAAGAAAACAAGATGGGTCTCATTTCTTTTTCAATATGACGAACATAAAGAAGCAAAATATTACAACATTCGATTGCAATAAATCTTTAATAATAATAATAATAATAACAATTTTTTTTTTGATTTTGCACCAAAAGATGAAAATGAACACTCTATATATATACAGCAGACTCCATCAAGACATGTGCAGAGACAAACTTTGATCACAAGAACTTGTTTGCATTACACAAGCATATAAGCATAAATTAAACCAATTAGCAGAAAACTCTTATTGCAGGTGTGTCATACTGTAAACTGGAGTTATTACTGTATTGTGTTATCTTTAAAATAGTTATTTTATTTCAAGATAAATTACTGTAATTTAAATTTTATGAAATAAATGAATTTATGTTAATATTTGTGGGATGTCATAAAAAAATATCTAGTATGTACAATAGCTGTTGCTTATTTGAATTTTATCAACAAGTTTTACTTTAATGTACATAATGTCCTAAACACAAAGCCTAAAATAGATACACAAATGGTCACTTTAGGATTCATTTCTTCACCGTAATTTGGGATTTCTTTCTGATTTTTAATATTTTTTTTACAGATTCTTTGATTTCTCGCGTCTGCAGAACATAAATGATTGGGTTCAGCATGGGAGGAAAGACAGAGCTCAGAGCCAAGTTTATGATCCTGGCATTTGGATCTATTTTTGAACTCATAGTAAATGTGATTATTATTGGGAGAAAATAAATTGTCACTAATGAAAGATGAGCTGTGCAGGTTTTAAAGGCCTTTACTCTTTCCTGAACTGTGGCTACTTTAGACAATGCATAGCCAATATATGAATAACTAAACAAGATAAATGTCAGTGGCAGCCAAATAATAAGAAGTGGCAACAACACACCAATGACAGAGTTGGGAGTTGTGTCATTGCAGGCCAGCTTGTATATCTGGCCATGGTCACAGAAATAGCTGTTAATAACCACAGACTTACAGAAGGAAAGTCTTGTAAGAAGGCCAACTGCAATAAGTACAACAATAATAACAAAGACCCAGAATGAGGCAATCAACGACAGCATAAACCTGTGGGTCACCTTCACTTGATAGTGCAGTGGGAAGATGATAGCTATCAGTCTGTCATAGGAAAGTGCAACCAGATTAAATGACTGCATAGAAAGGCAGGTGTAGCAGAAAAATAGGAATGCCAAGCAGTCGTTGTAGGGGATGTAGGGATGGTTCAACAGAAAGATGTCAAGAAGCTTTGGCACCAGAGCAGAACTACCACAAAGGTCCACAAAAGCTAAATTAAAAACAGCAACATATTTTGGAGTTCTCAGATTATGATCCAAGTATATTACGGCCATTACAACTGTGTTTCCCAGCACTGAAACAAGATAAACAAAAAAGAGAAAGACATATATATACGTAATATATGGTATGCCAATAAATCCACTTATTATGAAGTATGCGGGACGCACAAAAGTGATGTTTTTTCCAAGAGCGGAGTTGAAAAAGTCCATTGTAAAAATAATCTCAAACTTATATTGTCTTAAACACAGTGTTTAATGTAGAGAACCGTACTCCACGTCAGCACTGTGTTCTGTTATGTAGACAGAGGTAAGCTCTTCTTTCTAGCGCTCTTTCTGATGATGAAGCTCTGACAAGCTTTAACTGTTCTGGCAGTCGATCCATTGAGTCTATTGTATGTAAGCATAAAAAAAACATTTTCAATCCATAGAGACAGAGCGCATTTAAGTCCTGCCCACACATGGAGAAAACAATTCATCACTTTACCTTGACTTTGTAATGTGTGAAGGTGCCTCCTTGTCAATTCCGTCTAACAAACAACAGAAAAATGCCTAAAAGCTGCGGTGTGGTTGAATGCACTAACAACAGGGTAAAGAACCATAACAAAGTTTTTATAAGCTGCCGAACTAAAAAACGGAGCTTTTAGGAAGACAAAAATTGAATACAGGCAATAAAACGTGTGGCATCAGCAGGATGAGATCCTGACACTCTGTATGCCTAAAATTATGTGTGCACTGACATTTGTCATCACATGTGTCAGTTTTAGACTAGTCTCGCACTGCCAGACCTATCTCCACAGCACTGTGAAGTAAGGTCTGGCCCCTCCACACATACATTCTAGGATAGGAGAAAAAAACGCTCTGGTCTGTTTGCATTTCTTTAAACCAATCACAATCGTCTTTGGCGATGCTAAGCTACGGACGCAGCGACGGTGACTCTACAAAATAGTCTCGGGAAGGAACATTTACACCCTGGTAAAGAAAACGCCACATACAATATTAAATGAAGTTAACTGTTATTTAAATTAGCTGGATACTTGTTTAAACGTATTTTCTTTTACCAGTGTATTGCCGTGTGTACTTCGTCCATAGTAATCCCCGCCAATAGCTCCCAAAACGTCCAAGTTAGATAGTAAATAAACAAATTCTTTGTAAATCTTTACAATCATTCCCCAAAAAAACCAAGTAGGCCTGCCTTATTAAACACATTTTCTTCAAAACATGCCATTTTCAGCGTGTAGCTTGCTAGCTCGAAGTTTGCTGTTGCTTCCCGAAGCGAAGAGATTTTGAGAACGGCAACACACAGAGAGCGGAAGCGGAGGCACATCCGACGCATGGCCCGCAATTATTCTGGAAATGTACTTCTTTTGATCCAGACTGGTTTTAGGCTTGCTATATTTCTGTATGTTAAGCTAAAGCCTTTTGACAGTATACAACTTGTGTTATAGTGGAATGTGGATAAATCAGAAAGCAATAGACCTCAACAGTCCCGCCCCTCGTCCGAGAGACCTTGGGTTCCGGAAGTAAAATTCCCATTCATTTTTCCCATAGGCGTCTGGAAAGATCCGTATATAAAGAGTTTTAGACCATGCTTTAGGCTAACCAGATGGGACGTGACTCATAAACATACAACGTATCATTCAGAAAATTCAAAAAAAGTCAAAGGTACAACACTGTGTACATATCGTCATCTCAGAGCGAAGGAACTACTCATCCCATAAACCACCGCGCACCACTGAACAAAGGAAGCTAACGTTAGTTTAGCTAACAGCTAATTCGGCTAACTGCTAGCTGAGACAGCATGTAATAACTTTAAAAGACCCTCAAAATAAACCTGAAAATAACCGTTAACATATATAACGGCTGTTACGTCAGCTGTAGCCTGCTTTACCCAGTGTTAAGTTTGAGTTAACGTTATTTTAGACTGAATCAAGCTGTCAGCTAGCGGTTAGCTGAATTAGCTGTTAGCTAAACTAACGTTAGCTTCCCGGTGGAGGCTGACGGATCGTGCAGGCAGCTCCCCCTCCTCCCCCTCCTCACCAGCATGAGTTCCACCAATCAGAGGCATCACTGTGGGATTGTGGGATTGTTCAGGATTGTGGGTAATGAAGTACTTATCCAAGACATCACGAATAAAAGACATTTATCTCAAAACAAGGTTAGTGCCCCATGATTTTTGGCGTCTATATGAGCATATAAAATCGCTTAGTCATGTCGGCAAGCTGGTTTTAAGTCTACCATCGACGGTTACGATTTCATGGCTTATACTGCAACTATCAATGGAGAAATTGCATTGTATTTTTACTTCCGGAACCCGCTGTGGGCGGGACTGTTGCGCTCTATGCAGTATTATGTTTGCAAGTGCCTTGGCTTGCTAACACATAGTTAAGCTAATTCAACACCATACTCAACAACACTGTCTGCTGTGGAATCCTTTAGGTTTCTGGGATGAAAATTATCATCATCATCGTCATGTAATTTAACACGTAGCTTATTAATTACAAAGACCACAGCTTAACAGTCATATGCAAAAACAGTTACAGCTGTAAGCAGAATTGTATGACCCACTAATATCTGTTAAAATACTATCATTTACTTTACATTTCATTTTTCAGCTGACGCTTTTTACAAAGCTGCTTACAATAAGTGCATTCAACCATGAAGATGCCACTCAAAAATTACAAGAATCATGCAAAATTCATCAAATAGGCAAAACGTAACAAATGTTACTCTCTCTCTACAAGTACACAATATAACAAAGAAATATAAGCAATACAAAACAGCACAGCGGATAGCGACTGTAAGATTAGCTGCTAGCTTGAAAATGCCTCTCGTAGCTCTTGCTAGTTTGTATTAATCCTGGCAAAGTGGGTGATTGTTGGCCTTTCTGGATGATTTCAAGTTTTTCCTGAAAAGGCGATCTTGAAAATTAAGTCAATCCAGCCACACAGTCTTCTTCGCTAACTGCCGTCATCTACTGCTCTAACTGTTAATCAATACTCGTTTGTTGTTGTTCCTATCGTTGAAGGAACTGAAGTCTCCTTTCTCACTCGCTGACAACTTTAGCGAGCCGTTTCAACTAGGACCCATGTGGAAGGTATACGCGAATGCCCGGAAGATCTGGGGAAATCATCCCACCCACAACTCACACACATCACAATATGATTGGCTAATCCTTCATTGTTTTGTTTTATCTCTATAGTGTTAAACTGGAGGTGAAGTTTCACTATATTGCATAGTTCCAGTCCAATGTCCAAGGTAAAATAAACGTGGTAACAAAAGATTGTGAAGTGACGTTTTTAACGTAATTTGACCTTGACCTTGATATTAAATGCATTTTCTTAAATTCTGGTGATCTCAAAAGTATCACCAAATGAATGGGCACCCCCAACTTAGTTGAAAATGACACCTTAAATGTTTATCTACACTGGTTCCAAAATTAGACGCTTTTGAACATTAAACCTGAGGGACTGGCGGCCATCTTGGTTTTGACCTCTAATGGCCCTCAGAGGTCAAATCTCACTTCCCTCCAAATCTGAAAATAATCCTTATGGTATGCTCTAACTATGTTAGAAATGTCATGCTTTTCTCATAAAATGCACAATTGTTATGCTTATCTGCTCTACTAAAGACACATGTCACTATCAAATGCATGCCCCCATTCACTTGCATAACACGGGCATTCAGTCCAGCTACTGAAGGCCCTGCCTCGCTAGGGGGAATCACAAAAATTGTGATTGGTCTATTTCCCTGACCGTTATATTGAACCACTATTTGCCAAAAATAAGTGAGTCCAAGTTAACAATAATCTATACATTATTAATATTATTTCAGTGAATAAATACATAAATAAATAATGTGAGTACAAAAATTAGTTTTTATAATTTTTTCTTAGGCCTTCACTGAACATCTTGAAGGCCCAGAGGGTTCCTCTCTAATAAATACTATATGTTCATAAAGTCTTTGTTTGCTTTTTTGTACTTTAATTATGACTGTTTGATTCTTGCAGTCATTATGAGTAAGAAGTCAACCGCTGAACTGTTCTTTACTCCCCTGTTAAAAGTTGAAACAACTCTGCCTAATGAGGCTGTTAATGAGTTGTTTGTTGACACTGCTCTTGCAGGATGATGACACATCCAAAACAGTTAGGTAGAGACTTTGTCCCAAACTGCAGGGGACACCCACGAGAGAAAGGGTGGGGTGAGGGGTATGTTAGGAACTTTCCATGACCTGGATTATTTTAACAACAAGCATATAATAAATGCTTGTTTAGTTGAGCAACTGCATTACTTGTTTGTTAAACTAATCAGAATCATAAGAAGACAGCACTGCATTAAATCTTCATCAATGGAGCAAACATTTATTTAGAAGAAATTGTAAAATGTACACTTATTCTATTCCCCAGGTGTCACAACACAACTGAATTCAGTCCATGAACTGATAGAAAAATCTTCTCTATCAATTTTAATATTCTATGAAAACAATATATTTTAAGTTCCATATTGTATTTTGATGGATAAATAAGCCAGAAATGAATTGGCAAAAATAAATACATTGAAAGTATATTCAGCTGTTTATCCCTAAAATGTGTTTTAATTCAAATCCAAAATAAGTCCTTCTGTCTGTATGCACCAATGATCCTTTAGCTATTTATAATAAAAACTAGACAATTCTGACATAATATCTTTATATGCAATACAACTGCACTCAAGTCAGGTAAAAGCAAGAGGGAGATAGACTAAATCCTAACTCCTGCCTTTGAGAAAGTGCATTCTAAATTCCTGTGACACACACATTCATAATTCTTATTATTATTTAATTAACTAAAACAATATCAGAACCTACTCAAGAGACTATTGAAGCTCCAGGGTAACGAGATATATAAACTCAAACGATTACATGGAGTATTATCCACAG
Source organism: Sander lucioperca (assembly GCF_008315115.2). NCBI lineage: Eukaryota > Metazoa > Chordata > Actinopteri > Perciformes > Percidae > Sander > Sander lucioperca. Next base: position 17,295,260 of record NC_050185.1, on the reverse strand, counting down.
GGATTTACTATTAAGATATAATAAGACGGTCGCCAAATTAATGACATTAGCTCCCTGGGTATATTACAGGTGTTTTAGAATCTCCCACAGAGACAGATCTCCTCTGAAAATAAATAACAGAGGGCAAAATGGCGAGATCCATCCACTGCCTGCAGGGAACGGTTCATTACACTATTTTACATTCTGCAAAAGAAAAGCTCACAAATTAGCCTCTTGGGGGAATCAACCACCAATATATACAGTAGGGCTGCAACTAATGCTTTTATTCTTTATCAATTTATCTTTCAGTTAATATGTTCAACAAATCAATTGACTGTTTCTTCTACAAGATGTCAGAAAACAAGTAATTATTCTCATAAGTAAATAAGAAAAGAAAGAAAATGCACACACCTCAAGCTGAAACCTACAAATGCTTGGCATTTTTATTTTAGAAATTACACAAGACAATTGATTAGTAATTTTCTGTCACTCAACCAATTATCTGTTCTAGAAGGCGCGGACCCCGCCTCTCCATCAGCTCCAAAAAAATTATGCTGAACTGCCTATTTTACAAATATTAGTTGTGCTTTATGTGGTTGACATTGGATGGTGATGACGTGGGTATGAGTCCCTCACCAGAATAGGGAAATCAACTTGCCAGTCTCCTGCCGACTCTGCTAGCCTGGGCTAGCTGGCCAGCTTGCCATTTTTTTCTCCAAATGTAAACATCAGAGTAAACACCAAAGAAAAGGTGGAGAAGAAGAGCTCAAGCTAGCAAGACCATCTCTGCAGCTATATCATGAGTCATTTACGAGTTGCTCACCAGGATAGGGAAATCAACTCACCAGTCCTGCTGACTCTTCTAGCCTGGCCGCTTCAGGTTTTCAAATGTAAACATCGGAGTAAACAAAGGAAAAGGTGAAGATGGCTATCAGCTACGACCTATGACTCCGATCCCAACTACGTGGACAAGCAAGACCATTTCCCCTGCTCTACATCAGAGGAGGCACCAAGGCAAGCATGGAGGAATTGAACACTGACTGCGACTTCTCTGCTGGCCATCCTGCTAGCCAGTGTGCAGGCGTCGGTTTCCAGCGGGATATCGGTAGAAGTGGTGTCCTTTCGCTGAGACTTAGCTGGATCCTGGAGTGCCGGTGTTACACCGAAATCTGTGACCCATCGAGATCGGTGTCCCCCTACCTCAACCTGAACCAAACCCCTGTCCCTAACCTTAACCACGGAAGGGGGCGCTACGCTTTTAACAGGAGGGACACAGATCACGACGGGTCACAGATTTCGGTGCAACACCGGCGCCATTCAAGCAGGTGACTCTTTTTCTTTGTGCCGATCTGGCGGCCACATTCTGCTTTATGATGAATCATGCTGATGGGATAACATTTCACTGAAATTGTACCTCATACAATTTCATTTGATGAAATTTCATTCATTTTGGTGAAACTAGTGCAGTGCCCGTTTGGAGCGTGTGCCTGTTCGGAACGGGTCGATCGCTTGGTTCCCAGTATTTATATTTATTTTTTCACAACTTTATTGTGTAAATTCTTACAAATCAACTATCATTTGTCTACCCTAAAGTGATTTTTGTGTTAGCGAGATGTCACTGTTATTCGGTCTATATAGATTAGCATAACAAAGTAGAGCGTTGTCAGTTGTCATAATCGTATTAGCAATAGTAGCAGTAATAGCACAGTAGTGGTAGTAGTAGTTGTAACAGTAAAAGTAACAGTGCTGTGGAAGTAGTATTGGTAATAGGTGTTGCTAGCACATTACATTTCCTATGTTGCTTGAATACTTTCAAAAGTAAAGAGATCCTAAAACAATCATCATGAATTATAGAGTAAGCTTGACTTTCCTCTATTACAAACAGGTCTGTCAGCCCTCTAGCAGGGTGGCCCAGGGGAATCCCATCACAATGCTACTGTACCTTCACATTTGCCCTCAGGAGAGACCTGATCTGTTTTTCTCCACAAACCCGGCTGTTTCCCAGAGGACAACAGTCTTGCTTAAACATGTTATGACCAAACTGATTAATTGATCCTGAGAGGGTTTAGCCTCCAACACAGAGAGACACAAATATTTATCACACAAATGATGCAGCTTATTGTTGTTAAAGTACTTTTGTTTTTGTAAGCCTTATGTAAGACGTACAGGAGTTTCCACAGGGTTTTCCTTACACTATGCGTTCTGACATTTCTGGCCTTTGATAGAGCTGTATTTTCTTCATTATCTTGATTCAGTCTATAGTGGAAATTCAATTTGGAAATTTAGTGGACATTTTTTACTGTGCCATAATATAGCAGCTTGTGTCCTTTTTTGCAAGGGAGAACTTAGTGTAGCTTCTGTATGGTAATAAAATGGGTGAGGTGGTGGAGTTTCCAGCTTATAAACTCATGCTGCTAAATTGAGACAGTGGTACCCTAGGTCACATTCAGGTCACCTACAGTTCCAGGCCCATCATGACCAATTTGGCAACCCTTCATTCTAACCTGTTTTACATAAGCCAGGCAGTAGGACAACTCTCTGTCTGCAGAGATGAGGGATGTTCAGCAGCTGCATGATAACAAAAAGGCTTGAGCCTGTGATTCTGTTTACCAAGGTCCCCGGTATTAGATAACACAGGGAAGACACAGTTGAATAAACGCCACACCTAAGGATATAGGCCAGTATAGTCAGGCTGACATTGGTTTCAGTGCTGAGGTGTTTGGGTTCATGATTTAGGTAAGCATATGTCTTTACGGCAACAGTAATATCTTTGTTTGCATTAAAGGTCAGAGAAAGCCGTATTTGGTAAACAGCTTAATTTAACACCTACAGCATGACACTACATGATACTACCTACACTGTGGTTAAATTGTACTACTTAATCCCAATTCTCCTTGATCGAGAGTCATTAAATGCTTCTATGTAAGTCATCAAGACTCCTGAAACTTCTTCAAGTCTCTGAATTTTGGCTCTCCAAAATTCTACGACAGGAGACATTGTGTCTCAGTGGTTAGCATTTACATGAAAGCCCTGAAACAGGGCCCCTTAACACTGTTTGGCAAAGGACATCAATAAACTTCTAGAAGAAAACGCAACTCTAAAAACAAAGTTGGTATTTATCAAATGTTGGTAGGCTTGTGCCATATACATCTATATCCATGTTCACAGCAAGTCGTATTACACAAACAACTGGCACGCCAGAAATTCATTGGATTGTTGATCCTTCAGGCAACCCCCCCCCCAAAAAAAAATTAACGTCAAATGACAAATGATCTGCCAGTTAGATGTCGGAAATCCACAAGACATCATTACGTAACGGCCTTTGGGTATTCTTGATACTGTTGAATATGGAGCAAATGTTTTAAATTCATTTAGTGATTTCATTTTTAATTTAGGCAACCAAACCTTAGCTTTTGTTAACAGTGAACATGAGCTATTGCTGACACTACAAACAAACCTGAAATTTAAATGAAGCAGATTTTGCAAAATCCCCTTAAAGTTGTCACAGACTTCAAGAATAGGTTTGCAATTACTTAAGTATATCTTGATTTTGTACTCACTGCCAATATGTGCTTCAGGAGGTCTTTGGTCACAGTGATCGATCCACGTCTCCATTCTGGTCCTACAGACTCCCCAACCCGAGCCCACTGTAAGAAATGGAGGACAAAATTAATGCATTCTAGTTCAACCAAAGACAATGTGATACATCAGTCAGCCAGTTTAAGTGAATAATCAAAAGTAGCAGTTTTTAGTATTTCTAGTGGTCATTCATGGAGAACTCCAGGTGACACTGAAAAGTTGGAAATCACAACTCACCTTGACTGAATGTTTGATGACACAGCTTGGCCTTTTTTATTTTCTTCAGTGTGTTGGTCTGACTCAAATAGGCTTAAACAATTTAACAGTTCACTGTGTCAGAACCCTGCTGTTCAAAAATGCCTTAATTTATTAAACGGTGAATAAAATCTTGACCACAAGGGGAAAGAAATATATCAGGAAATAGCTTACAGATAGTCACAGTATAATGCCAGCTTATTAAGTCATGACTGGCTGTATGCATGTGATGTGGTAATGGCCTTTCCCATTACATTTTGACATTTTGACTTGTCATTACATGAAAAGCACAGGTTTAATATTAACATAAATGATGACTCTGTTCTGTTCCTATTGTGCACTTTGCACTTGAGTGGAACATACCACCACCTGTGCATTTATCACAGTATGCTATTGTCAAATATCAAGCCAAATGCCATATTTGACATCTTCACAACAGAGTAGCTAAAACAAGTTTAAGTTGGACATATTTGTTTGAAAAAATATTTAAATGATTTGTTGATTATCAAAATAGTTGCCGATAATTTTTCTATTGATTGACTAGCTAATTGTTTAATGGACTGATCGTTCTTTCGGTTGTTCGTGAGCTCTAAGTCGACATGTGGAAACAACATGGACGCTACAAGATGTGATGTATTTTATTGCTCAGAGCTTTTAAAACAGCACGTTTATATCTGTTTTCTACGGAGACTTTATTTCCAGTTTAAAACGTTATAAGTGCTTTTTCCCTTGTTGCTGCACCAGTAACGTTGACGTTACATTCCCTCAAACCACTAAAATATTGCTTTAACTTACCTGACTTGTTATCAGGGTTAATGCTAATAACGTAAATAGGTTTTCTAACTAATTTAGATCACTCTGGACAGCAACTAACTCTTACAACCTTATACCATATTACAAATTACATATGAGCAAAAAGATGTATATGCAATACGTGAACTGATTAAAAAAAAGTTTCTTGCCATTTCGCCCGCCATGTTTCTGCGTAATATACCGCGCAGTTGTTGTTCCGACCGGTTTGATTCGCGTGGATTTTCCCAGTCAGGAACTCTTTCTTCCGATTATTCCGACACCACTGAATGCAGCACAACTTCAGCCTCAAAATTAAGTTTTTGTTTTTTTATCTGCATAAAGTTGGTTAACTACCTAAATCACAAAAAAGTATCTTAGCTAGTTCAGTCAGAAACCACCTGGTTATCAGCTAATTGGTGATTTACAAAGAGCTTACAGTTAAATAACTGCACAGGGAATACTTTAAAGTTAGCCCCATCAGTTCTGGATGCTTTAAGGCAAAACGTAACGCTAGGCTAGGCTAGCAGTATGAGAGCATTAAGTTAGCCTAGTAACGTTAGCTACATTTGACAACATTGTCAGTTCTAATCATTGAAGCATTTTTGGAGACCTTTTTTGTGTCTCCGAGTATGTTCTTTATGCTGCTAGTAATGTTAATGTCAGCAAGCCGGCACTCCTTAACTCTGTTTTTCATCCACCCTCAGTGAAAGACACTTGGATAATTAATAATTCAAGTTTACACTGTCAGTTGTATAGCTATAGAAGCCTATTCATATTTTTTACATATTTCATACCTCTATTTTTACACACATCTATACATTTTAGTATAATGTGCATACATGTCTTCTATATTTGTTTAGCCTATTTCTTATTCTGTTTAAATATTTCTATTTTATTTCTATTTGTTATGATAATTTCTCTATATATTCCTATACTCTAGAATAAAGCAAATGTAACGAATCAAATTCCCCAGCAATCAAAGTATTTTTAATTGAGTGATTGATTGATTGATTCAGTCCCGTACTTACTTTTATGTTATCCTGTCCAACGGTCGAAAAGGTTCCCTGACCAAAAAACGTTACCATCTGACATTTTGTTGTCGGAATCTTTTGTAGCATATGCTATTATTCCATGACACTGTATGTATATATTCTTATGTTTTTACTATATGGGAAGACACAGGCACACTGAACTTGAACTTAGACTGACATATTTAACAATATAATATACTTTTTTTAACAGTACTAGTGTGTGCCCACATTTGCAGTGTAGGCCTACCTTCAGTTTATTACTGTCACAGTATATTTTGTCCACACTATAGCCCACTGTCTGTATGCATATATATACTGTGTATTTTGTGCTGCACTCACTATGTAAATCCTGCTCTGTGTATTTGTTTGTAGTTGGATTTTTGTTTGTTTTTATCCAAATGAAATGTAGAAACATTTCCTCACCCTGCCCATTGTACTTAAAGCAATATCTCATAACTTTTCCACAGATGTTCCTGTGTTTACTTTTTGTAGATGCTAAATATAAAGTAGATAAAGTAGAGCCTACCCTGCATTTTCATGTTGTGTCTACCATATCATGATGGTTACAGTTTATGGTGCCATGGGAGTGGTAATGACAACAGCACAGCGCAACATTTATAAAACTGAGCGGCTGCTGCTTAAGTCACACTGTCAAGGCTGTCAGGGAGGTAATGACTGATATGCATGTCCACTACTCATTTTATAACACATAGCAATCACAACTGCTCTCAATTGTGTGCTGTACTGTACCAGTTGTATTATCTGCCTAATAACTCTGCCTTCAGTATGTTTCAAGTGGATGAGAACTACACGCGAGTGTCAGAGTTTGTTATAGTGGGCTTCCCAAGTCTCCAACCGCAGTATTTTGACCTAGTGGCGTGGTTTTTCTTCTTCCTTTATGTGACCACAGTGGTGGGCAACCTTCTGCTGGTGGTGTTGTTTTCTTTGGAGCACAGTCTCCAGAAGCCCATGTACATCATCATGGTCAGCCTGGCCCTCTCAGACATTGGTAAGTAGGGAGCAGAGCTGTATAGTAACGAAGTATAACTACTTCGCTACTCTACTTAACTACTAAAAGGCTGTATCTGTACTCTATTGGAGTATTATTTTGTTCTCCTACTTCCACTTTTACTTGAGTACATATTTTCGATTAATGAAATACTTTTACTCCCGATAGATTTTTTTATGTGCTGCATCCATAGGGCTGCATCGTTACTCGTTACTGTTGTGAATTCCTCACGCTACGGAGACTGTGTAGGTTACAGTGTGTGTACGTTAGTTACGTACGCTAATTACTAATTCACGTAAGAAATCCCCGAGATCGCGTCGTGTTTCTTTTCATTACGGTTGCCCGTTCAGAAGTCAGAGACGATGTAAGTTTGTACTCTTTCTATTGAGCTATTGTTGCAGCAGATGAAGCTGTTCCTGAGTTGTTTGAGTCTGCAGTGAGTCCTGAATGTTAACCGTTTGACCCTGTGATGTGAAGTTGTTATATCTGTACTTTGCTAGCTTGCTAACTTTCCTGTTCATCACACGTTACTAGCTAGTGTGTGATACGTTTTTTGGGGGCTTAAATCGTCACTGTGCTGGAGAGGATCATTTTACTTGCACAGTGATAATTGTACATTTTATTTCAGTATTTGTTAATATTTGTTATTTTTAATATAATATATTTAATATTTGTTAATTCCTTTGGCTACAGCCTTAGGCTTAACATTTGACATAATATAAACAATATGGTATTCAAACTTTTGACTGCTTTCAATAACTAAATAACACAATACTTGTACTTTTACTTTCAGTACTTGAGTAGTACATTTTAAAATAAACTACTTGCAATACTTAAGTACAAAAAATGTTGAATACCTTAGTACTTCTATTAAGTGTTGTGCTTAAAGAGCACTTCTACTTCTACTCAAGTCACTTTTTTGATAGAGCACTTGTACTTTTACTCAAGTATGGGTCTCTAGTACTTTATACACCTCTGGTAGGGAGAGCCGGGACGATTGAAACGCAGGACGAATTAAACATTCCAGTTTTCTCTGAGTGCAATGATGACAGACTTCCTTAGGTCAAAACATAGAGCATGTTAACCTCCCTCTATCAGCCAAATATATTCCTGTCATTTAATTTTAACACGGAGTTACAGACGATAAACAAGTTTTGATGGTCGAAAGTAAACTTCATTAGCGGTTACATTTTTTCGATTATTGAGTGTTTTTCAATTCAATTCAATTTTATTTATAGTATCAAATCATAACAAGAGTTATCTCGAGACACTTTACAGATAGAGTAGGTCTAGACCAAACTCTGTAGTTTACGAAGCCCCAACTATTACAGTGGTTGCCTCAAGAGCAAGCATTAGCAGTAGCTATTGCGACAGTGGCAAGGAAAAACTCCCTTTTTTGTTAGGAAGAAACCTCGGACAGACCCAGACTCTTGGTAGGTGGTGTCTGACGGCACCAGTTGGGGGAGTGGTGAATGGTGGCAATAATAGTCATAATAAATATAGTGAAACAGTGATCACAATGGTAGTTGTAGTAGTTCATGTCATAGTAGGGTACAGCAGGGCGTTACGGGGTGTAGTGTGGCACAGCAGCCTGGGTGGACGCGGTTGGACGCGGCAGGACGCAATCGGACACTGCGGGGAATCGCAGAGCGTAGCAGGGTGTAGTAAGTCCATAGCGTCAGCTGCACCCAGGACCCCGGTGTAGGTGCCACCCAATTCCAAGGCGATGTTCTGGGTGAAGAAGAAGCATAGGGACTCCGGGGAGAAAACTCCCCAGAGCTAGGTTAGTAACAGGCATTTCTGGGACTAAGATGCACACAAAAGGAGACAAGTGAAAAGAGAGAAGAGGGAGCGGCTCATTGTGTCCTTGGAAGGAGCTTCCCACAGCAGTCTAGAGTTATAATAGCATAACTAAGAGAGGCAGGCTAAAGAGAGGGGCCCTGGACCGGGCTCGTACTCTCCCCTGCCGGAACGGGCTTGTACTTCCTGCCTCCCTCTACTCTACTCTACTATGCTGCAACTGCTCACTCCCTAACTATAAGCTTTATCAAAGATGATGGTTTTCAGTTTATTCTTAAATGTGGCGACGGTGTCAGCCCCCCGAACCCAAGTTGGGAGCTGGTTCCACAGGAGAGGAGCCTGGTAGCTGAAGGCTCTGGCTCCCATTCTACTTTTAGAGACTCTAGGAACCACAAGTAGCTCTGAGTTCTGGGAGCGCAGTGCTCTAGTGGGACAATAAGGTATGTATGATGGTGCTTGACCATTTAGTGCTTTGTAGGTCAGGAGAAGGATTTTAAATTCAATCCTGGATTTTACAGGAAGCCAATGCAGAGAAGCTAATACAGGAGAAATGTGATCTCTTTTGTTAGTTCTTGTCAGAACACGTGCTGCAGCATTCTGGATCAGCTGGAGGGTCTTGAGGGAATTATTTGAGCAGCCTGATAATAAGGAATTACAGTAGTCCAGCCGGGAAGTAACGAATGCATGGACTAGTTTTTCAGCATCGTTTTGCGAGAGGATGTTCCTGATTTTGGCAATGTTACGAAGGTGGAAAAAGGCTGTTCTTGAGGTTTGTTTTAAGTGGGCGTTAAAGGATAGACCCTGGTCAAAAATGATTCCTAGATTTCTGACAGTAGTGCTGGAGGCCAGGGCAATACCATCTAGGGTAGCTATATCTTTAGATAATGAAGTTCAGTGGTGCTTGGCTCCCAGCACAATAACTTCCGTTTTGTTTGAGTTTAACATCAGAAAATTGTGGGTCATCCAGGATTTTATATCTTTAATGCACGCTTGAAGTTTAGCTAACTGACCGCTTTCATCTGGCTTAATTGACAGATATAATTGGGTGTCGTCTGCGTAACAGTGAAAGTTAATTGAGTGTTTCCTAATAATATTGCCTAGAGGAAGCATATATAAAGAGAATAGAATTGGTCCAAGCACTGAGCCTTGAGGAACGCCATGGCTAACTTTAGCGTATTTGGATGGTTTATCGTTAATATTAACAAATTGGGATCGCTCAGAAAAATAGGACTTAAACCAGCTTAGTGCGATTCCTTTAATGCCAACTAAATGTTCCAGTCTCTGTAAGAGGATGGTATGGTCAATAGTGTCGAATGCAGCACTAAGATCTAATAAGACAAGTACGGAGACAAGTCCTTTGTCAGCAGCAGTTAGAAGGTCGTTAGTAATTTTCACCAGTGCCGTCTCTGTGCTATGATGCTTTCTAAATCCTGACTGAAAGTCTTCAAATAGACTATTTCTATGCAGAAAGTCACACAATTGATTAGCGACTACCTTCTCAAGGATTTTGGAGAGAAACGGGAGGTTAGATATAGGTCTATAGTTTGCTAAGACCTCAGGATCGAGGGTGGGTTTTTTCAGAATAGGTTTTATCACAACTACTTTAAAAGACTGCGGTACGTGACCCGTTAATAAGGACATATTGATCGTATCTAGTAATGTGGTATTGACCACGGGTAGTGCTTCTTTAAGTAGCCTCGTTGGAATGGGGTCTAAGAGACAGGTAGTTGGCTTAGCTGAAGAGACCTTTAACATTAATTGTTGGAGGTCTAAAGGATAAAAGCCGTCTAAATAAGTATCAGGTCTTATCGCTCTCTCTAGCCCTCCTGCGCCCAATGGTGAGTCGTTAGAAGCTGTGGGCAGAAGGTGATGAATTTTTTCTCTAATTGTTATAATTTTATCATGAAAAAAGGTCATGAAGTCATCACTGCTCAGAGCTATAGGAATAGATGGCTCAACAGAGCTGTGACTCTTTGTCAGCCTGGCTACAGTGCTGAAAAGAAACCTTGGGTTGTTCTTATTTTCTTCTATTAGTATTGAGTAGTAGTCTGATCTGGCATTTCTGAGGGCCCGCCTATAATTTTTTAGACTATCTTGTCAATCCACACGAGATTCTTCCAGTTTGGTGGAACGCCATTTACTTTCAAGTTTTCGTGAGATTTGTTTTAATTTGCGAGTTTGGGAGTTATACCAAGGTGCTAGTTTCCTTTCCTTCATCATCTTCTTTTTGATAGGAGCAACCAAGTCTAAAGTAGTCCGTAGGCAGGCCGTAGCAGCGTCTACAAAGTTATCAAGTTGGGAGGGACTAAAGTTAACATAACGGTCCTCTGTTATATTAAGGCATGACATTGAGTTAAGTGCTGTTGGAATATCTTCCTTAGATTTAGCTATAGCACTGTCAGATAAGCATCTAGTGTAGAAACTTTTATTTCATTTCGTATAGTCTGGTAGTAGGAATTCGAAAGTTATTAAAAAATGGTCTGATAATAAAGGATTCTGCGGAAATACTATTAAATCGTCAATTTTGATGCCATATTCTAGCACAAGGTCGAGGGTGTGGTTAAAACAGTGCATGGCCTTATGCACCCTCTGACTGAAACCAATTGAATCTAGCAGTGAATTGAAAGCAGTACTAAGGCTATTGCTGTCAACGTCCACATGGATATTAAAATCACCTACAATAAGTACTTTGTCTGATTGAAGGACTACACATGATAAAAACTCAGAATATGGACCTGGTGCTCGGTAAACAACAACGAATATAATTGGCTGTACTGTTTTCCATGTTGGGTGTTGAAGATTAAGAACAAGGCTTTCAAACGAGTTATAATTTAGTTTAGGTTTAGGATTAATTAACAGGCTTGAGTCAAATATGGCTGCAACTCCCCCTCCTCGGCCTGAGCCTCGTGGAATTTGAGTATTATTATGACTGGGATAAGTGGCTTCGTTTAAACTAACATATTCGTCATGGCCCAGCCAGGTTTCGGTGAGGCAGAATAAATCAATGTGGTTATCTGATATCAATTCGTTTACCAATAATGCTTTCGATGACAGAGATCTAATATTTAATAGTCCACATTTGATTTTCCTATTCTGTTCTATCGTTGCAGTGGTTGTTTTAATTCCAATTAGGTTGTTTAGTATAGCACCTCTTTTGTTAGTGTTTTGTTTAAACGGTCTCAGTCGGGGGACAGACACGGTGGTTATGGGATTATGAATGGGTGATTGCTCTGAAGGGAGCACAGAGGGGCGTGTAGCGCTGTATCTCTGATTATTGACTTTGGGAGAGTGTGTCTGGTCAGTGTGCTTGTGGGAGTGTTTACGGGATGTAAACAGTATGCAGGGCGTGATGCAAATTTCCACGTAGCATCTGGCTTCCGCGTGTATTGGGATGAATCCCATCCCTGCTGAACAGGGAGTCACGTTCCCAAAACAGATTGAAGTTGTCAATAAAACCTATCTTGTGAATGCTGCATGTGAGCTGGAGCCAGGTGTTAAGGGAGAGTAGTCTACTAAAGAGGCATGATCCGCGACCTAGAGATGGAAGTGGGCCCGAAATAAAAACCGACTTCCCAGTGCTTTTTAAAGCCTCAATGAGAGTGGTAAAGTCTCGCCTTGTGCGCTCACACTCCTGAATCCGAGTGGACATGTCGTTATGTCCACAATGGACCACGATGCGTTTGATAGAGATCGGAAATGAGGGTATCAGGTCCATAACTTTAGCCAGGATGTCTGCAACTTTGGCTCCGGGAAAACAGTGTGTGACAGCATTATGAAACCGTAGGTCTCTAGTGATGGAGTCCCCAATAATTACTGTGGTTAGGGGGAAGAGCGGACGAGGAGTGGGGGGGTGTGGATAGCCGGTGACAGGAGCAAAACAGTCAGTGTCGGTTTCAGATGGGCAGGGAAAAGAAGAGGAAGATTGCTTACCGTTCGGTTGTGGGGATTGTTTTTGAGGAACGTTGTCATTTGGCCGATCCAGGCAGTGTAGGCCACCGGACCGTCTGACTACCGCATCCCTAAGCTTTCGCCGCGCGGTAGCAATCGTCTTCCGTGACGACGGCTGGTCAGTCTGCTTTGAAGCGGGGCGAGCCGCATTGGCCGCCACCAGCTCAGACTCCGACAAGGCATTGAAGCGGTTGCAGAGGCTGAGGGCAGGAGGCGATGGAGCCCTACCCGAGGCTCTCTTTCGGCCGCAAACCACCTCAGTCCAGGGTGGCTTGATAACCGGTGTCGAGCAGGACGATGGGCGTGGGCAGGCAGCTGGGTCCCATGGCGCGGTATCCTGGAAGGCCGCCGAGAGAGATGAGATCCGGAGCGACTGATTATGAGCCACGTCCAAGCAGGCGGTTAACAAAGCATCTTTGGTTTTTAAGTCCTCGGAAAGCCGACGAACATCTTCCTTGAGGTCAGCAATTTCTTTGTTTGTATTATTGAACAACGAGGAAATCCTGAGGGGGAGTGGGGACTCGCCAGGTGTAGAGGTTGCCATGAAGCTAGCGTTAGTTTAGCCGGTAGGCCTAGTCTTGATAAATTAGCGTGAGGCTAATACTTACTTACACGTAAAAATGTATCTTTGGTTTTTTTTAAAAACACTTTATTAGTATAATAAAAACTAGGCGATAGAGCCGACTGTTAGGTAGGAGGTTGAAGGCAGCTGCCGGCTGCCTCGTCCCCGCCTTTCATTTAAAGGTTCGATTACATGCTTATTCAGTAGACCATTTAGTGTTCTCCACAATCCCAGACTTTCATATTGCATGCTTGTTTACATGGAAAGCAAAACAAGCTATAATGGCATAATGTCTATTGCAACAATTACATCTATGTCGGGACGATTGAAACAGCTGTTTCAGTGCGATACGATCGCTTTGTAAATTACGTTTAATTAAAAAGTGTTTCAACTGTTTCAACTCCCTATTTTATCGTTTATGTGGCCAGCCAGACATCATCTGCTTTCAGGGCCTAGTGTATTTGCTACTGCTTTCATAAAAAGTATTACTACTATTGTAAAAAGGCCATAGTAACACTTGCTCTCTCTCCTGAGATGATCGACCAATCAGTGACGAGAGTCATCGCTTTGATCTCTCACACTCGCACTCAGGCAGGAGAAGGGCACAGACCGCAACGGCTGTGAAACGGACTTTTTCTTTATCTTTTCTTTCAGTTTTCGGACTTGTTGAGTGATGTGTGTAGCCCAGAACAACCACATCCAACTTAACTTCATGTTCAAACGATAAATAAATCTTCCTGGATCTCAAGTCAGACATCTAATTCCAGTTCTTACCGGACACCCTACAGCGGGCCAGTATTTCAGTAGCTAGTTTTAAGGTAGTTTTTTACAACTATGGCTATTTTGTACCATGAATGGTTGTTTACAGGTAAACAGACATTCATGGTACACATTATTGTTGTTGACATTGAGTATAGTAGAGACAATACACAAAAAGAGTGTATACTCAAAAGTATGTATGTCTGCCCTTTATTTTTAATTAATGCATTAAGTGTGACAATAAATCATAGATTTGAAATGAATGTGATCCTGAAATTGCATGAGTCTTCTACATATAGTTATTCATATAGAACAGCAGCTGTCATGACCTGTTTTGTCTTGTCTTTTTTTTTTTTTTTTTCCACTGTCTGTCTTTTTTCCTACAGGCTTTACCACAGTGGCTTTACCCAAACTAATCGCTCGCTACTGGTGGAATGATGGGAGTCTTGGCTTTCATACATGCCTCTTCCAAAAGCACATGCTCCACTATTTTGGCTCCTTGAACTCACTAATTTTACTGACAATGGCCCTGGACCGATATCTGGCCATCTGTTTTCCCTTTAGGTGAAAAACAAGCAATTTGATTAATTTCCCCTCTAAGCTCTGGAATAAGACTAAAAACAAATGATTCTCTTTTTTTCTTTCCTCCTCTTTCTACCTCCCTCTCTCCCCTCAGATACCCGATGTGGATGACAAACCAAACCATGACAGGCCTCACGCTCTTCTGCTGGGCGGTGGCACACATCTTTACTGTCATCAGCACCATCAACTTTACCATGATGCCGTTTTGTGGGCCCAACAAAATCATACAGGTCTTCTGCGACACCTTGTCTCTTACAGCTCTAGTGTGTGGGAACCCCAGCCAACAATTCAACGCCGCCTATGCTTCAGCGATGTTTATTCTTTATGTTCCTTTAGCTTTCATCATCTTTTCCTACATTTGCATCATCATCTCAGTATTGCACATGGCTAGTGGACAGGTGTGGTTCATCTCTTTTTATTCTAAAATAATGGTGTATTTTTACATCTAGTACATTTGTCAGACTAACAGATACTTTCACATGTTCATTTTAAATTTGAAAGTTATTTCTGTCTTTTTATCTTCTCTCTTTTTAACCCTCATCTGCTGTTCTTCTCAGGGCAGAATGAAGACATTCTCTACCTGTGCCACCCAGGGCTGTATCATTTGTATCTACTACCTACCACGTTTCTTCGTCTACTCTACACCTTTCTTTCCTAACCTGAAGATGACCCCTGACAAGAGTATAGTGACCACCCTCTTCTACAGTCTTTTCCCTCCACTGATCAACCCGTTCATCTACTGTCTGAGAACCAAGGCGATCAGGCGAATATTAACAGACTGGGTCCGGAGATGTAAGAGCATTATTTCTTCAAAGCATGGCCAAATTGCAGCTGTCACCAAACCACACTGACAAGTGATCCATGATTTTGTTGTTTATAAACGCTTGCATTATAATTTATGATTCAATATGATAATATGTATGAAAATAGGTTAAGTAGACATACTTATACAAAAGAAATTGTTTCAGTGGAAAAACCAAGGCATACATTTGTGTACCTTTGTTTTGTCCTGCTTTTACTCACCTAATCTGTATGTGTACCAATAGTGCTTTAATTCCAAAATAGAAAGTCATTCTGCATTTACTAGTGTCAAGTCCTTGTGTTAAAAATGTGAATATATGCCACAACAAAAACAACATGATCCTCTATAAGTCCTATTATTGCAAACTCAACTGTTAAGATGTGGCGAGGGTGAAAGTTTGGGCATTTTTGGACTAATAGTCACAGATGACATTTACATAGTTGGAAGCACCATTTTGTCTGAGTCATAATTTTGTAGCAAAATATGCTTGCTGTGGTTGGACATACTGTAAGAGACAGACAATATTTTAATCCTTATTAATCAGAACACAGAGAAAGAGAGAAGCTGCAGACATATTAGATACAGCCTGTCAAAACCAAAACAACAGAAAGTAGATTTATAAAAATTGCACATATACATACAAATATTGCGAAACAAAAGGGTAAAGATCTCCAGCTATTTAGGGACAAAAAGAAAGAACTTTACTTTCCCCTCAACAAAAACAACTAAGTACTTTGTCAGAATCATCCACCTAAAATAACACACGCCACTTGGTGGAAGATTTTATCCAAAGCAACCCTCTACTGTGCATCTAGCACTGGTGGTTTTAAAATGTTGCTATACAAATATTTTGCCAGAAGATGGCGACATCCTCAAACCTTACAGCGGCCTGTCATGGGTCACACACTGAGCAAAGAAAAGTTTTGCCTCTGTGCTGTTTGGCTTATGTTTGGTAGATGTTAACCCATAATTATATTTGTGCCTATATAATCCATCCAAAGATGAATAATGAATGTGTGAGCGTAGCTCTATGAAAGGGGTTCCCCATACATGCCCACCCTGCCTGTCCTATTCTTTTACAGCCAGTTGTTGTAGTCAGACGCATGAAACAGTATGGGCTTTGTAAAGAGGTTTTGTAAACTGTTGTAAATGTCACATCTATTTAAATGACACTGCAAAGATGTTTGTTCATGCAGACTGTCGCACTACCTTTGAAACAATAATTTGTCTGTATAAAGAGACTGGAGTATTGTTCAGAGGCCAAGCAGCAGTGTGTGTGTGTGTGTGTGTGTGTGTGTGTGTATATATATATATATACCAGAAGAATAGTTGTATTCATGTCACTGTGTGGACACAGCATGACTACAAGGAGAGAAGAGGGGCGGGGGGGGATAAAAACAGGGAGGAGAGGAAAAAACTACACAGGCAACAGAAGTCCAGTCATCATCTTTTATTAAAATAAAGTTGTTTTTTTTAAAGCAAATCAGAACGCCCCTCATACGATGCTACCAAAACTTTAATATTTGATTTCTTTAATCTGAAACTGTCCCCACAGTAATGTAACATATTTTGTTTGTTCAGTGAAAGTGTGTGAGGCAAAACACATCTGAAAAAGTGCTCTCAAGATACAGTATGTTCCACTCTGTTCTTCCTGCTGCACTTTGGCCTACTGGCTGTTGTGCAAACTGGACAAGTGACTTAACAGCATCACATGGTTGTCACAGAAAAAGTATGCAATTTTATTTTATTCTTTCTTGCATTAAGACTTTACCAGTCTATCATCTTTACTGAATGTTGAGTGAGCGGAAAGTAAGCAATGTCTTCCTCTTTAGACAAACATTGGTAAGTCTGATTCTTTCCTGTAAATTGACTGTCAACAAGTCTTAACTGACAGTTTCAACTTTGTTAAAGGATCCTTTACTCAAGTAAAAGTACTAATACAACAACTTAAAAAGTCCATTCAAAATTCTACTCAAGTAAAAGTACAGAAGTATTATTAGTAAAATGTACGGTAATGGCATCAAAAGTAAAAGTGCTCTTTTTGCAGAAAGTTAATACATTGTTATTGTTACAATACTGATACATTAAGGGATAAGCATAATTTTTCTGAGCTAGTTTTAACTACTTCTAGATTAAGATTAAAAAGTGGTTCCCAATAGGAGTAAATCTGGGGGTTGTGAGATGATTATTTGGGCAAGAAAGAAGAAAAGAAACAATGTTTTGTATTAATTTAAATTTTTTTGGGACTTTTCTCAAATTCCTTTTGTGGAATATATTGGATATTTTAACCTTTTTGGACTTTGAACAGCTACTTAAATGAAGCTATCTGAGGAGCTTGAAGGGGAAATGTGTCTTTGGTGGAACTGCTAATGAGAAACATGACAACCAGTCACTGCTTTCTAATAAGGGATCACATCCAAAAAGGTTGAGAGCCACTAATCTTTGACAGTACATTACATTTCATAAGGTCATGCAATGTTTTGTATGCAAATTCTTAGTCTGAAAAGTAACTAGAATCTACAGCTGTCAGATAAATGTAGTGATATAAAAAAAGTAGAATATTTCCTAACATGTACTGGAGCAGAAGTACAGTATAAAGTAACATAAAATGGAAACTAAAAAAAAAAAAAACTAACAAAAAAACTCTAAAATGCACCTCTAAAAATATATACAAGTACAGTAACTGGGTATGAACTTTGTTACATTTTTACCACTAATCTTATAAAATATGGTGCATTGTTATAGCTACCCAGCAGCTATCAGTTCCCTTGTTCCTGTAGATGTAAAAGGAGAACCAAAATAATTGTGGTATACAGGTAGCACACTTAACAGGACAAAAAAATAAGCCCCACCACAACCAGGTACATTAGAATGATACATGTTAGTGCATGAATAATACAATAAATATAATTGACCACTCTAAAATGGATAATTTTGCATAGTTAGTACTTTACTTTTGATAGTTTTAACGGTTTACAGTACTTTCACTTGTGATTGAGTATTTTTATATAGTGGTTCTGCTTTAAGTTAAGAAAAATATCCAAGTACTTTATAACTTCAAATCAAATGAAATCAAATGATTTCAAATGCATCACTGGTCAATAAGTCTGTACTGTAACTGTAACAAGGGGTTTTACGTGTGTATAAAATCAAACGCAGCCTTAATTCTAACTTCAAACAGCTTATTTCCTGACCTCATCTGCTGACAGCGTCCCAGAAGAATATCAAGAATTATTTCAGCAGGAATACTTCAACGTGTCTTTACTGTCAGCTTGTAGAACATAAGCCTGATCTCTCCCTCTATGACATCATGTACTCCCCCATCCCACCTCCATTCTACATACACATTCGTTTGTGGCTTCCTCTTTATGTAAATGATGCTCTGGCTTAATACAGAGAGTTGCAAACAAGCCTGCTACTTCCTCTGTTTGTGAGAGATTGCAAGCACATGCACATATACAAATTTGCATCGCCGTCACTGTATATTTTGAGGTTCTCTGAGGCTCTTTTAAGGGGGCTTTTATGAAGTATTTCTGGCAAATGAACAAGACCAATGCAACTGTTAATATTATTATATGACAGGACGTGTCCCAGACAAGTTAAAATATGATAGGCCTATTTCACAGCACACATTTTGACGTACTTGTAGAGAAAACCCAGGTGTTACCATTCAATGGCATCTGATTTAGCTGTCTACTAAAAATCTTGTCAAAATCAGGTGATGCTCGAGAGTTTTTCAATTTAAGTCATGACAAAAAGGCAGTGCACTTCAATAACCTTTATTTAGTTTACAGATGTATTCCATTTTGAAGTTTGAAGGGGGGAGGGAGCATTAGTGCTATTTACAATTGGTTTGAAAACGTTTATCTCTGTACAGATTTGAACCCTGATCAATATAAACAATATTTCTTTTAAGACCTAGTGCTGTTACAAAGCGATTCTTTAAAGCAAAGGGAAAAAAGGATTACATGAAATTATAAACAAATGAAAAAATAATAATAAAAGAGCGAGAATAAAAATAGTCTGTCGATGATGAGGGAGGTTTTGCTGCTGTTAAGCACAAGACATTGTCAGCGAGTGACTGTGAACTGGCTAGAAGCTAACCGTACACACAATCATAGACTAAACACCAATATACTGTATATCAACAGAATCTAGAGTCATCATGTTCTATATAAGATTCATATTAAATATATTCTACACGTTACCTTAGTTTGGAGCATTACTTCCATTGGAAAAATATAAAATAAAACAATAATACGTTTTATACATTTTTTTTTTTTTTAAATCTGATAAGGGACCACATGCTTCAGTTGTGCAAAATGGATTTATTAATGCAGAGAGAGAGAGAGAATTAAGGAGAGAGTAGGAAGCAAATTAAGACAAATAGTTCATTTCTCTGCTTGGACAGCAATCAGTCAGAGAGATCCTGCACAACACTGTTAAAAAAAAAAAGCACAATGAGCATATGGTGCACCAGGGAGGGAAGAAAACTGACATGACGTTTTATTAATCACAACACTGGTCGGTCAGTAATATGCGTGGACTGTCAAAACACAGTCACAAATGTCGTGGACAAACAAATAACCAAAACAAAACCACCAACACTGGTTGTTTGTCTATTTGTTTGTTTGTTAGGCTTTGATTGGCTAAGAATGTGTCGACTGAGAGTAGGACGAGTTCGGTCTCTACAGCGCTCTGCAGACATAAAATAATAATTTCTCTCTTGTGACCTTTAAGGGCACATACAGAGGAGGGCAGTAAAAAGGACACAGGTAGGTATATATATATATATATATATATATATATATATATATGTATGTGTGTGTGTGTGTGTGTGTGTGTTTTTTGTGTGTCCTGCTTTCAGTTCTATGATCAGGCACGTTTAAGCTTTGTCTACTGCACCGAGGGAGATCCCACAAGCACATATGGTTGGATGTGTGGACAAGATGTCGTAGTGTGTATGTGTGTGTGTGTGTGTGTGTGTGTGTGTGTGTGGAGGTGAGTCGTTAGTGGTTAAAATGATCAGCGGTCTGTATTAGAAAACAAGGCCACACACACAAACTTGGGCACTGCATTAATATGACAACTAGCTAGAATAGGGAGGCAGTTAGAAACTGTCTTTTAACAGACTGGCTGAGGATAGCTAGATAAGGTGTGTGTCTATTGTACAGTATGTGTGTGTGGCAGAAGGCTTAAAAAGGTACGCATTAAGAAAAAAAAAAAAAATACCCACATGCAAATCCAGTTCCTTCCACTAATTTTCAGTTATGACAACAAATCAAGTAAAACAAAGAAATCAACGCTATCATTAATCAATTTCCTGCTCCCAACTCTGTGCCTTAAATCAGGTTGAGCCTGCTGTCTTTCTAGGTGTGTGTGTGAGAGAGGGAAAAAAAAATTTTTAAAAATAAGCGAAGAGTATGAGTTCGTCCATATGCATTGTGGACAGGTTCCAGGACAGGGGACAAGCTCATTCGGTCCAGGATGTTGAGGGTGAGAATGGATGAGAAAGATGGAGGGCAGGTGGCGGTGGTGTGTATTTACAGAATGACACAGCAGTTACTCTCCCCGGTCTTCTCTCTATTCCTCTGACCTGAAAACACACACACACACACACACACACACACACACACAAAATCATCATCATCTTCAAAAACTGATTCTACACATTCAGACAAGGTCATCATCCAACAAGTGGCTATGTTGGCCAATCAAATACATTCAAGTACACATTCCTGGTAGATTACTTTGTAACGTGAATGCTTTATTTCTACTGTTTAGCTCGCGATTGAAAGACAAAATAGCTCTCAGAGTATCGTATCGGTACAGCATTCTGGTGTCTGATGAGCCTTCAAACTGGACTTCCTGGATTGAATTTCATGTCTCACCGATACCTGAAGCAACACGCCAACTTAGTTGTTCTGTTAGACTTGTCTAAGACGGTTTCAGAAATATAAAGATAACAAAAACTCTACCACTAAACATCCAGGTAATCTCAGAATTTAGAGGTGTGTTTAACATTGTCACTTCCTTGCTACTGACAAAAGAGGGAAAATATGGCTGTATTTGTGGTGTGCTAGCAATGTTGATTGTCTTGTGTTTTTCTAGAACACAGTAACCATTTGAATTTTTTTTTTTTGATTTTTCCGTACTTATAACTAAACTTTGCTGTGTAATTGTTCTTCCACAATGCACAGATTTTCTTCTGAAGTAAACTAAGGTAATTGTTTATTTTACCTTTTTTTTCTTCTTTTTAATGTTTATTTATCAGGAACAATACCTATAACATTATCACATCCAGATATGAAAGGTGTTTAGGATGTCTAGCCTCTGCTAATTTGCAGTCCTTGTCCCTAGTCAGGCTTTTACAAAAACAACATCAGCAACAAAACAAACAGTCGGACCGTTTCCTTGGGCTTATTTTACCCAGAATGCATAGCAAATTGAGCACAGTCAATAACTAGAGTTTGTGCGACCTTAGGTGTAGGCCTTCACGATTAATCGTTATAAAATCAGAATCTCGATTCACCCCTGTTCACAATTTAATTTTTAAATTACTTTGAATTTTTTTTTTTATTATTATCGGGCATTTTCGGCCTTTATTTTGATAGGACAGGTGAAGACATGAAAGGCAAGCAGTTAAAAGAGTGTGCTAAGAAATCATTCTGTTTTTGATGCTGTATTTAAATTGGCAATTGACAAACTTCATTTCTCTAGAGACTGAAGCTGTAGCTGCAGCATGTTGATTGACATGTTTTAATTATGTAAAGACATGTTCAAGGGGTTCAGATAGAGCCTGTATCTGGGCCATATTTAGTTCAATGTGTTATATGTCACTATTTTTGGTAGCCTACTGTACTTAAATGGCCAGTATGTATTTTATTTTCTTTATTCATTGAAGCCTCTATGTTTACAGGCTTGTGGTGATGCGCAATGTGCTATAGGTGCCAAATAAAAAAATCTATGTTTGGTACTGCCAATTTGTTTTGTTTTGTCATGGTTCATGTGTCCAATAAACATTACACTTTGTCAGAAAAAAATCGTGGCAGAGAATCGTGATATCAATTCTAAGCTAAAAAATTGTGATTCATATTTTTGCAGGTCTACTTAGATATTCATCTGAACTCTGACTATTTGTTCGGTTGAAATCAGCCTCTGTCTCTACATACATACTGTACATACATACATAAATACAGTACATACATACATACCTTCCACTACACAGTCACAAAAAGGAGACCTGTCACCTAATATGATTTATATCAGCTGTTTATTCTACACAATGTGCTGTATCTTGGGGATACACTTAAGGGAGCCAATTATTTGCACCAGTGGCTGTTCCTAAAACAGAAGCCATGTATAGATAAATAATGGCTGGGAGCAGAACGTTTGGAGTTGTTCAGTGTGTGAAAAGGCCTATTGAAAGGAAAGAAGGGGCTGGTTACCTTGGGAATTTGGCTCAGGCAAAGTCTCTCTGGCAACTAAATGCATCACTGTGGTCTTCCCCAAGGGCAGTTTGAGAGCTAGCAGGGGAGAAGTGAGAAAGAGAGAGAAAGACAGAGAGTTAGAGAGGATGCAAAGGTTATTCAGTGAGCTACAACATATCTGACTTTACAAAGTCACTCGCCATCATATCATCTTTAACAGCTTTTTAAACTTGTAGAGTACAAATCATGCTACACTGGAAAGAGTTAAGCTATATAAGAGAGAAAATCTAAATGTTTCTTTTTCCCTCTGAGTAGCTGATTTGTCACCTGCTCAATTCACTAATAAAATCACTCTTGAGAGAAAAGAAAAGTTTCAAATACATTTACTTTCAACAGGACTGGGAGCAAAATAATATGTATACAGTATGTGATCATACATTATTTTCGTTGTCCAATGTCCCAATCAATGGTTATCAGAATCAGGTATTGACAGTTTTATTTCACACACAGGAAGAGTTTGATCTCATGTAAAGAATACAATTGAAACACAGCAATTGCTTTGATCATTTGTGATTTTTATATGCAGCATATCAGAAAATATCCTATTTCAAATACATCGTCATGTCCTACTATCAACTCCATTACAATGCAAAAAATATTGTAACTTTGATTTAAAAAAAAATAACAACAACATAATCGTCACTATGAAGGATTACCTACCTATTTGAAGCTATTTAGCAGTTGATTCTTATACCAAAATTAATGAAAATCAATGGCTGCCAGGAAAATAGGTAAAATGCATTCTACTCATATATTATATGCTTTGTAATATAACAAGTAACACTAGTCCTACTGTGATATTTGATGAAACTAGAATTACAGCCTCGTGGCTGTATGCCTCAGCCCACCAGGTGAGTTGCAGTTTATATCCATGTCTGTCCAGACTCATAATATATGTAGTGAAGACTTTGAAGGAATGTAATATTGACATGTATGATTCCAGTGAATAATTTCCAGTGAGAAACATGCTGTCTTCACTTAGAGACTATTTTTACAGAGTGCAACGCCAATCACCTGAAGCTCAATATCAACAAAACCAATGAGCTTGTGTTGGACTACCAGAGGAACAGGAGATCCCCTTTCCTGGTTGACATTCAGAGAGAGAAAGCGAAGAGGGTGGACTCATATAATAACAATAAGTACCTTGGGGTCCAAATCAATAAAACCAAAGTCAAATTCCTTGTATCTGTTCACATGCTTGGCCAATAAAGAGTATTCTGATAAAAAAAATAAAAATTGTAGCTATGACAGTAGACGCTGCTTCAAATATGGATGTTGCTTCAAAAAGAAGATCTATACAGCTGCAGCACATAAGCTCTATACAATCACCAGTTTCAAGGTGGGCACTCAAGATTACTGTCACCTATTCAGTATCTGACCAAATGAGGAATATGGTCACAATCCCCCCCCACCCCCGACATTGAATAATGGCCAGAACATTATGATGTCACAGTGGAGTTGACCTTTGACCTTATAAAATGAACTGCGAGTTTTGGCTCGACTTGTAGACGATTCTGTGTCGGCTTGAAAACACGTTAAACCAATGATCAGGGAATTATCAGATAGATGGCAGTGATTGGATGAGTAAAAGGGTTAGGAATAGCATGACCCTATTAGCCACACAAAACACCAGTCCAATCAAAATTGGGTTAAGTAGACAAAAAAGCCTGAAAGGCAGGGAGAAGTGAAGTGGGCTGCCATCCTCTTTCTCTCTTCGCTTTTCATTTTCACGCCCCCCTCCCTTCCTGTCTCTTCATTGTGCTGCTTAAGGTCTACTCTAATGCCAGTCTTGCCCTTTCCTGACCAGTCTCTTTCCCCTCTCTTTCTGTATTTCCTCTCTCCTCCCTCTCTCCATCAAAGCAGGCTTGTCCGGAGCACTGAGGTACCTCTGTTCTGTGGCTCAGGAAAAAGATGAGAACCGCAAAGAACTTTCCAGCAACACACTGCTGTGATTTCATATGCATGTCTATGAGCACGCAATACTTTTTTTTTGGGAGGTGTACTTTCTGTGTTTTCTCACCTCCTAGTGTTACGTTGCCATGTAGAAACCGGCCCTGGTAGATCAGCCTCAGGATGTTAGGACTGCTGACCTGCTCTTCCTCCCAGTCTGAAAGAAAAAAAGGGCAGAGGCAGATGGAAAGAGAGAGTTAAAGAGAGAAATTAACATAGAGATAAACAGAGGACGAGCTTCATATATTTTCCTTTTCCTGCTTATCTCTTCTTTGTTTTCATCTTCATTGTCATTGAAAGTTTGTAATTCTTTGCCACATTATTTTATCTCTTTCCCATGAAACATCATCATTGTATAATCTATAATCTGAGAACAAACAGGTTCAATAACGACATTTCACAACCTTTTTTTAATGCTACCTGAGGTTGAATATGCTTTAAAAACCACAATAAAGTCGATAATAAGTCAGTTCTTTATTGAACATAGAAAGTTCCCAGGTTTTAGTTTAGCAACTTAGAAAAGGACACAAGGAATCTAATTGTTAGGAGGTTCTGACTAAATACTGTAAACAATGTAGTGAGAAGAAATCATCATCATTGCATGGTGAAAGAAAGAGCCCACCAACAACCGCACTGAAGATATTTTAAGACATTTAGGGCCTTTATTTTAGATCATTATATGCACAATGTATAATATGTGGGCTCTGTGGGATGCACTACAGAATGTGAGAAAGAAGGAAAGCGAGAGAAGAATATGAGGTGTGGCATGGGATGAGCTACAGACAAAAGTGAAGGCATTAAATGAGAGAGAAAAGAGCGGCGGGAGTTGCACAGCAGCAGCGTCTGGCCACCAGATGTTTGTCTCCAGCTAAGCGGAGGGTGTTGGTGCTGACTGAGAGCCTGCTCTTGGTTTCACAGGGTTCAGATCTGTTGTCTGGGAGGAACACTGGGCGCTTCCAAAACTGACAGGACTGAAAGCAAAACTGCTCTTGTCAAGGAGAATCTGAGTCCTTTAAGTATAATTTATAGTTTTCTATGCACTGTAGGCTTCTCCAAAGCTGGACTACATTCACAGCACCGTGGGAAAAGGTGTTCAGATTTGAAAGTGGTGTATGGTCGGCAGTATCAAATGAATTCTAACAGTAGTGTAGCAGTAGTTAGGGAGTGGGTAGATTACAGAAAGGAGGTGGCTGTACTGCGATCCCACATTCCTGTATGCAATGATAATCAGGCTGAAAGGAGGAGCGCACTCTAATTACCCTACACCAAAGATCGGCACGTTCCCACACTACTATATAGACCTACATGCAAGTAATTAGCAGTGGGTTTGAATGTGATCTCAGCTCCCTGGATGCACAGTATAGCTCCTTAGCTGCCATTATCTTTGTTATAGAAAAAACAGCCAGGATTAGTTAGATCACATAGTTTCTGTGCTCCCAAACTTGCACACAGTGTATGCTAGCCGTCTACACAAAAAGGCTAGCAACATCATTAAGGACCCAACCCACCCAGGTCACAGTCTGTGTGTCCCTTTTCCATCAGTAGAGAGATACAGAGCCATCAAAGCCCAAACAAACATACAGAACAGTTTTCTCCCCTGATCCATTTGAATTGGATGTTTGCCAAAGGTATGGTTATGTGACTTCAGACTCAAAATAAAATAATAGTGAATATAGTCACATATGAAGTCAATGTCTGAGTGAAGAAAAATAAATGGCTGAATCACCTCAGGATGATTTTATTGCCTTGAGACTACACATATAGATGTAACTTATGCTACATCTTCATCAACTGCCATTGCCAGTAACAATCACTGAGGCATCTCAATGGAGCTACTCACCCATCGGCCAGTTGTCATAGACGTGTTTGGCAATGTCCGCTGCTGAGTCATTGGGAGAGAAGAAGAATTCTTTCGTCTTTCCGCTGACTAAAATAAGCCGCAGGTTTATCTGCAACAGAGATTAAAAAAAACAAGATACAGTATGTACATTAGAACAGTATATGAGAAACATCAAATGGAACATAACACAAGAAACCATACCATATGTCACATTAAACAGGAAGCGCACAGGTTCAAGTGAAGTAAGTACGTAATTTAATAGGAAACAGGAGAAGGATATGAGGACCCTGAGGAGTGTCCTTCCGCAGGATTAACTCCCATCTGTCTCTCCAACTTCCTCCTCACTTTTCTCTCATCCCTCTAACTCTGTTTCTTCGTCTTTGGATCCCAATTCTGTCACTTACTGACAGTTTGTCACCTCTCAACTTTCGCACTCACAAGTCAGTTGTTTTTCTTTACCGTGTTCCTTTAGCTGGAGTTCAAACCCCATGTGGTAATTGTTTAAACACGTTTTATTATGATATTCCTTGTAAGACTAAAATCGAGGTTTACACATTTAACTGCAAGTTGGAGGCACTACTACGCATATTTTGTCAATTACTTTTCTCCATTTATACTCAGAGAGCCAACTGCATTTTCCAATGACATTTTCATTGCCATTTCATTTATTGTTATCATTTATGAATGAGACTGTGGGTAATTTCAACACAACCAAACTTGGCTCTCACTGTGTAAAACAGCCCACAAAAATAGCTTATCCCAGTAGTCAGTGGTGACTGCCAAGTATAATAATAAATTACTATAGTGTGCAAGTCCTCTTTCCTGTCAGATACTGAACAGCACCTCTAGAGATGGTGTGGAATTGTCAACTCATTATGGGGTCTACTACATGATTTATAAGATGGGGAGAGGTCTTAAAGGTTATTTAGATTACTGAAACACAACAGTCAGAACAGAAAATACAGAGGACAACAACCTGCTGGCTATTGTATAATATGGTCAAAATCCCCCCAAATCTTGATAGAACACAGAGTCCTGTACCAAAACAGAAAGGGACATCCATCGGAAAGAGTTTAAATAAGATGGTGGATGGAGAGATGAGGGCATGGAGGACTGTAAACTCTTCAGTGAGAGTGGTAGGTGAGTGAACTTCAGCTTGGCTGTGGCTGTGTACTGAAACCCGTTGGAACTGGATTAGTATCACTCACAGAACACCTTTTTTACTGATTCTTCACTGACAGTTGTTTTATTATTATTGCTCACACATAATGATAATGGTCCTGACAACAGTTGAAAAAACAAACATTTTACAAAATACAGTGAATAAACGATGAGCAGCGACTTGATTATTAAACGCCTCACACTGTATGAGTATCAACACATCAATCTGAATTTCCAAATTATTCCAAACACCAAATCATAACAATTATCGACCTTTCAAACATTCATGTTATTTACTGTACTACCCTGCTAATCATGTGCCAACAAATAATTAAGACTGAGAGACCAATTCATTGTTTACATTGATTGGTGCAACTTTGCTGAAACTAAATACGTGTTGTGTGTGATGTGTGTTGCTAAGTGCCTCATCTCTTTGTGCTCTCTCACCTTAAATGACCCAAATGCAGAGGTGAACTATGCAGATTCGAGTTTAACTCTTAACTGGCATTATGTGTGTTTAGCAGTGGTACAGTATGCCTTTAAGAGCCAGAGCAAAAGGTCTGTGGTGTGTGTTTGCTTTCTATTTTTGAGTGTCTGGCCTGCAGTACATGCAGGGCAAAAGCACGTGTGTGTCATTGTTTCTAGTGTGTGTTAGCCCTCTATACTCCCCCTGCCCCACCAAACCCACTCTGCTGAGCAACACACACACACAGAACCGGCTGCAGTGATGTAACAGAGCTGACATCAGCGGATTGAAACAGAGATCTCTGTAAGCACGTTATCAAATCAGCTTATAGGTTTAAGAATGGAAGAGGCATACAGAGACATATAGGCCACACACATCCTGTACAAATACTGTATACAAAACACAACATTCATATATATAGTTTTCAGCTTCTGTTTTTTTATGTATGCAGAATACCCTGGGCCATAAAAATACACTGTATGCAAACACAAGCAGCCAGACAGAGACATACAAATGCTCCTTCATATGTATGGACTTATCGTACTGGATTTTTACTGAAAAAAACGCCAGCAACAATAAACTGGAATTCCCTGCTGTGATTCACAAGGGACAGTTTCAACTATACCGATGAAATACAGATAATAAAGTAAGAATTTGCAGAATGCTGATGAGTGACTGGCTGAATAGGAAATGTAAGTTATTACATCTGCAGGTTTTTTTGTTGTTGTTTTTTTACAAATAAATACACCCTGAAGACAAACAATACCTGAGAATGACTCTAAATGAGACAGACGAAGATGGAAATAATGAGGAAGAAACACAGAGGGATACCCTTTACATAAGCAAGGTCTTGCTCCATCCTGGCTGAACACCTGATCGTTACCATGGTGTCACCATGGCGACAGCGAGTGGTGGGTGGCTTAACCTGATAACACCTACAAGATAGCGTTACCCCTCCTCCCTTCTCTATCCTGCCCATTTCCTACAGTGTCACATCATATTGTCTTCCTCTCCTTGGAGCAATGACTGCATCCCTTCCCTCCATCGCTCTGTTTGACTCTGTCTCTCTCCACCACTCTGCCAATCTCTCGCTTTGCACAGCATACAGTAAAGGAATGCAAAAGGCCAGAATAACAAGAGGCACTAAGCTAGCTTCAATTCAACAACATTAACATTAACCCAACCTGTCTCCTCTTATCATCAACCGGCACAACTTTCAATCTCTTCACTTGCTTCTCTCCCCCTCTCCATCCTTCTTTCTTAGAAGAAGTCACTCTAAGAATTCTTAGAAGTCACTTTCTATTTTAAAAATAGAAAAAGGTGACAAAACAAAAGAACAACCTAAATAGAATGATACATAACAGATGCAGATATGCTTCCATACAAATTAGAAAGGTCATTGAATGGTTAATGAGTATTAAAATGATGCGAATCAAATGCTATGGCCTTAGCAGTCACCATATTTGACACCTACAGAACATTTTAGAACATGCTACTAATCAGCGCTCTCCACCAGCATTAAAACCTCAAGTAGAGTTCAGGGACATCCAGGATCAATGCCAAGTAACACCGGAGCTGTTCTGGCGGCTCATGGTGGGGCACAACCTTACTAGGACACTTTGTGTTGTTTCCTCCTTGAATTTTTCACACCCAACTGTATCTCTACAGTTGCCCATTGTTCTTCTTTTTTACTCACATCACCCTTATTATTTTGATTATGAATTTACCGGAATCAAGGTCTTAACAGAAATCAGAAATCAGCTGTATGAAGGCTTCAGCAGTTTGCAGAGCTTGTGGAGAACTGGAAGATACTAGTGAGTATCTCACTTCTTCAATGTGAGCACATGAAAGTATTTGTAATGCTGAAACATCCTGGCACAGTGACTTCTATTCCTGGCTATTTCTGTGACACAGCTCCCTGATTGTCAAGCCTGCCTTCACTGCCGACATTCAGACACATTGCAATAATGTGACCCTGCTGCCAAGTAGTGCCATGGTGTAAACATTTGAAGTAAGCAAACCCTCTTGGGTAAACACTGTTTGCACATGGTGGAGAGCAGGGAATGCAATGCAATGCCATCTATAATTATTCCTAGTATCACTCTCAACTCTTTTTCAAGGCAATAGTGTGTGTGTGTGTGTGTGTGTGTGTGTGTGTGTGTGTGTGTGTGTGTGTGTGTGCGTGCGCGCATGCGTGCGTGTACCAGAAGAATAGTTGTATTTATGTCACTGTGTGGACACAGCATGACTGCAAGGAAGTGGGGGGGGGGGGGGGGGGAAAACAGGGAGGAGGAGAGAAAAAAACTACACAGGGGCTCACTGCTCTTTAGACCCTCTGCAGCAGTTTTAAAATTATAGAGTGGCAAGCCTTCCTGTGGGAATATATTAGAGTAACTTTATATGTAGTCTGCACAGTAAGGTTAGCCGCTGCTGTCAGTGTGGATTCCTAACTGTATGAATGAGTTTATTGATAATTACCGGTAGGCGCTTTTCTTTCTGGCCCGGCTGTCAACAAACTTTAATGAATATTAACAGCTACAAAATAGGAGACATAATAGGCTATGTTGCGGCTTGTTGGACTGAATGTGAACAAGCCTAAAGAATACAAAGAAAAAGAGCAGCCTGAAAGACACTTGTCACTTTTTTTTTTAATTAGCCCAAACTGAGTAAATAAAACAGCTTTGCAAGCTTTTAGTGATTTTGTAAACACATAAAGAGCTACTGCAATTATTAGCACACAAATTCTATCATGGAGCTATTGTTTTCTTTAATTAAAAACACACTGAAAAGGGTGTTTTCAGTACATGATGGAACAGCAGGCTGAATGCAGCTTCCTCAGATGTTACAATAGCAAGCGAGCTCACAGGAAAATAAACTCTTTTGATTTGTCAAATAGGCTCATTTAGAGTTTGACATATTTTATACAATATTATAAATAAAGTTTTTCTTCTTTGTGTGAGTTCTCTCCTTTGTGTGTGCACAAAAACACAGACAGAGCAGTTACGTAACAGCGGCTGACTGAT
Source organism: Sander lucioperca (assembly GCF_008315115.2). Taxonomy (NCBI): domain Eukaryota; kingdom Metazoa; phylum Chordata; class Actinopteri; order Perciformes; family Percidae; genus Sander; species Sander lucioperca. The sequence goes on along the minus strand of NC_050185.1, from coordinate 17,264,232 downwards.
GATACTGTGAAAAAAGATAACGCAAGGCAAGGATTTATAATCTCAGTGCATCTGTGAGTATGTGTTTTACAGTGTTGGGGGTAGAGCATTACTGCAATCAGTTTTAAGCTATTTTCTTAAACATTTTTTTTTTATTATTATTATTATTTACACACCAAACGACATACAACAGAGGCCATGGCGAACGAAACATTGTCAAAACAGTATGTCAATTCTCCTTAATTCCCCTACCCACCCACAAACCCACAGACCCATGCACACAGTGCTTTTTCCTTCCTCAAAGTGTGTTCTCTTTTATGTTACTTCAAGAGCTAACACATAACTAACTGGAGATAACCATACCAGCTGAGACTACCAGCTGGCTATTTTCATCCTGACAAGGGGCAGAAATACACCACATTATATGCAGAGGACAGCATCTTCAAAATAAAATCAGTGAAGGTTTGATTGCAGTTACAAAGAAAGTTTGACAGAACTTCAGAGACACAGAAAGATATTTTTCTTATTTCAGAATATATCAACAAATGTATGACACTTCAAATCTTCACTTTAGAAACTTGTGGGTGAGGCTATGTCTATGCTTTTGTACCGATTATAATTTCTTTAAGTGCTGTCATATCATAACTATGCTCTTTTCTTGCATGTAATTCATTTGAATTGTTTATATTTTAAAGCAAAGTTAGGATAAGCTTGTAGGCTACCAAAATATAGCTTTGATGTCAAGGCACATATCCATGCTGTATGTGCTTAGCACAAACATCTGCGTCACTGTAGTCAGCTAAGGGATGCAACACTGCACTAAAGATCTAGAAATAAACAGTAGACCCTTGACCCAGCTGAAGTTTTTTTATTATTAACTTTTCCATCTTTATAGGGCACTTATCTATAATGGCTAGTGTGTCATGGTTTGTTTTGACCTACTCAACTGACCGCTTGTATTACACAACACGCACAATATGCAAAACATTAGTTAGCCTATCTGTTGTTTCCATGAAGGACAAAGGTTGACGAGAACATTTAACAAATATATAAACTGTGAAATAGAGTAAGGCAACAAGTGAGCTATTCCAAAATCAAATCAATACTGGATATAGACCACATGTCAAGCCAAACAAACGACGGAAAAGCGGCACAGTGAGAATCTTTACAACAGGTGCCTGACTGAGAGGGAAAAAAACTCCTGTTCTTGAGACAAATTGTCTTTTTTTACTGTCACAGAAGCATAAAGAAAGCTCCAGCCAGGCAATCTTTTCTTTATTTATTTTATAAAAGGACAACACATTAATCAACATTTCTGTAAATGTGCCAGTGTTAGCCAGCCGGCTAATTTTTAACTGTAATCTGACTGGTCAAGATTTGTTCCAACACTGCCGATTATGCCTACAGTCATGCTCTGCTGGTTGTCATGCCAACTTGTGGTAACCAGGGTGCTAGTTAGTCATCAGTGCCGTTTTGTCCTGTTTTTCTGTCTTTATGCATGTACACCATGTGGAAGCCCTGTTAGACAGTGCTCTTATAATCAAAATAATAATGCACCATATTATAACAAATCAATCTGATCTTTAGTGTGGTTACAGGTACTTTGTTAAGGCTTGAGGAGCGTCTTTTAAGTTGTGATTACAATATTAATTTCTATGCTCTATGTATATTTAATATCATATGCACATTTGTGTTGGAACAGATTCTTCGGTCATGCTTCAGTGCAGTTAAGATTAAACATGTCTAACCTGATTAGCTACAGTAACTCAGTACCAGCAGGCAATATTACATTGGGAAAACACCATTAATAGTAGAGTTTCCTCAAAGCATTTTATCATTTGTCAGAAAACTGTGCGTTACTCAAAGCTGGAGGTTAAATGTGACACACGCGCTAAACATAGTGCTCTTTTCAGCTCGAAAACAAAAGTTGATTCTTCTTGCAACATCAGCCCAGAAATGTCTTAGCAACCATTTCAGCCAAAGCAGATTATCCTCGTTAATATCTTGCTCCTTGACAGTAACTTCAACTGTTTTGATGGATTCCACAGTCCAAGTAGTTGGACAACTTCATATCACACCATGTACTTTTGCACTTCCATGAAAAGTTAGCAGAGATTTGCTCATTCTCTCTCAAACCATGTTTGTATTTTTAGTTGATCATTGCACAAAATGAACAGTGTTTGCTTAAAGGCAAACAGGTCTTACACTACAGTACATTGCTCAGCAAAGCATTCACAGACGTTCCATCTTGGCAACAGACAAAAAAATATTTCAATCTACATAGAATTTTATATCTTTACATTACATCATTCACAGATAAACGTTTCATAAAGCTGTTCACTTTGACAACAATTCCTTTCACAAGTTAATGCTTCAGCTACGTGGCTGAAGCTTGAAATGTCAGCTTTAATTTGAGGGTGATAAAGTAATGTGTCTAACAAGCAAACTGGTCTTAACAGCAAATAGGATACTGTGTTTTTTGTGTCTGTTGCAGAAAATGCAAATAACCCCTAGGCTGGTACTTCTGCTGCATTCATTCAGGCGTAGCAGCAGGGCCTGAATAATCACTACAGTACAATAATATGTCTTTATCTCTAGACACAATATTAAAAGCAATCTTTTGACTCTACCACAGTATAACCACAAATTTTACTTTCATCAACAGAGGCTGTGGCTTGATTCTAGAAAGAGGAACACATTCAGTATGTGAGAACACTGTTCATAGACTATAGTTCAGCATTCAACACCATTGTGAAATTGAAATTCCACCGGATGCATGTATGTCCGTTTCCTTCTGCTTTCTTTGTGTTGGTATTTTAAACTCTGGTGGATTTATGAGGACTAACAGTTGACTGCTCCTCAGATCTCTGCATGGTAAATTGAGACGGCTAACTAGACTATCTCTCCAATCTGAGTTTTCTCTCGCACAACTATTTTACAGCAGCTCCGTGTGGAGCTTAGCACCGCCCATAACGATTGTGATTGGTTTAAAGACATGCCCACACGACTATTTTACAGCGGCTCCGTGCAGAGCTTAGCACCGCCCATAACGATTGTGATTGGTTTAAAGAAATGCCAATAAACCAGAGCATGTTTTTCTCCCATCCCGGAATGCTGTGGGAACTAGCCAAACCCTCCTCCGCTCCGCAGCGTGTAGATGGGCTGGCAAAGCGAGACTAGCGATGATCTGACCTGGATTCACCACACCGACACCATCCCAAAGACTGCTAGACAGTAGGGATGTAACGATGCATGGTGAATCAGTTCAAATCAATTTAAATGTGTAAAGATTACAACCGGTTGAGATAAAAAGAATTCATTGCGGTAACGTTAGCTGGCTCAAACACGGTTAAAATGCTGACAGTTAAACATTGTAAAGTGTGACTGTATTTCACTGGAAGGGCTTCTAACACCGGGACGTAACGTTACAACAGTCTGCAGCTGAAGACACAGAGGAGACTTTGAGACAGCATGGTCACTGCCGCTGTCGCATAAACAACAGTGTGTTGCGTTTGGGTCCGGCTCCGTAAGCCTTTGTTGCATTCTATGTTGTATCCATTTTAGCCCTATATCAACTTGCACTATTTTTTGTGTCTTAGATTTAGATTTTGCATTTATTTGTGTTTTCTTTTACTTATTTAATAAACATTGTTGGAGGTGCCTGAGGCCTAATCGACTACTTCTGTTATTGTTTTGCACATGACTAATAAAGAACCTTGAACCTTGGTTAACTCTGAAGCCATTCATGTGATCCTGCTGGCCTTGGATCAATTTCCAGTAAAGTTTTCTTTTCATTTATGTCCCTGTTTGTGTATAAAGTGAGCAGCCTGTGCACTGGACATAAAACACAGACCTCCTTCCTGTTGGACTGTATTAAGGCCATTAATCATTAAAGATAGGCTCTACTGTAAGAGAGATTGTAAAGGCCAACAACACAGACCATTATCAGATGCACTTTATGGTGCATCATGCTAACTTCCTTCGGCAGAGGCGGCTAATGGCTACATTACAATTCTAATAGTGTCATAAAATGAAGGTTTATTTCCTTTATTATAGCATCACACATTATGTGGCAGTTTAATTGCACAATGCAAAGAAACCCTCAACTTACGGCTCCTCTGCAAACACTAAAAATACATTATATTCTATAATTATTAAGGGAAAACTCATTATTTGACATTGAAGATTTTTGTTTTTTAACGTGTTCTTTTTCAGACTTTAACTCTGACCCTAAAAGTGTTTTTGCATAGTGGATCTGCAGCTATGAACATTTTTATCCACTGATGCATCTATAACTCTTGGTTTTGGATCCAGGAGAGAATGAGCGACAAAACTCCGATCTCCCTTTAGTTGCTCTCACAACTATCAGTCATATGTCTCATTACACAGTTACCCCATCATACCTCATATATCTTTCCAAGCCCTTGTCCTCTTGTACTGTCATTCAAAAAGACCTATCCTTTGATACACGGACGTCCTCTTTTCCCTCCCTCTCCGTCCTGTCACCAGCATGATAGGCAGTTTCCTGCTCTCCAGCAGGCACTGTACCTGATAGCTCTCCGCTCTCTGTCCACTCTCTTCATCCCTCCCTTCTCCCCGTTTACGAACAGATAACCCTTTAATCCATCAGCTGCTTCTCCCGTCTCTAGAAACAGGTAGAGCTCCCTTTCATGCTGTCATCTCCCCTCCTTGCTTAACTCGTGCACACACCCAGGGCTGCATTCCTCTCTCCTGACAGACGCCAGGTAGGTGCCTTTGATCACACGCTCTGCGTCTCTGTGATCAGAGCTGTCACAAAGAGGTCGACGCAGGTTTACTTCGCATGGCTGCCTCCTGTCTATCTCTCTCTCAACTCTACGTCTAGGATTTCAAAATGGCTGTTCAACAACCCAGGGACAAATAAGTTAGCATGCCAACTCTATGAGAACTGTAAGAAAACTGAAGTAAATTACTGTACATTAACTACTGGCAACCCACACACTAATGGGACACTGTGTGTGGAAGTTGTGATGAAGATGGTGCAAGAGCTGAAGGAACACACCACACGCTGCAGTGTTAGCTAGCCTGGTGAAGAGATGTTAAGGAACAAGCCCAGCTAAATATTTACACAAAAGCATGACCTCATTCCAATGCTACTTCCCTTTTTCATGGCAAAAACCAGAACAACAGGAAAACCATGCAAGCTGCATAACAACCATTTATGGAGATATTCAAGGGAAAATCAGGAGCAACAAGAACGGAAAAGATCATGTCTGCTTCACAGACACTGGTTATTTCTGACTTTTTGGTTTGACTTTGATTAGTGTCAGGGCTCTGACATTTGAGGTCCAACAATCGTCCACACACCACAAGTTTCACCACATCTTTACCGACTCAACACAAGGAGTAAAGACGCTTCATAATTGGCCAGAGAGAATGAGAAGTAGATGGACATGTAGTAAAGTGAGATGTCACTTGGCAGAAAAAAAGATGACAGCTTTACTTTCCCACGTCAGATCTCAGCTGGGGGAGCTCCGCTGTCCTCATCTCATCAGAGAGAACAAAACTCCAATAAATACTTTCAGAGGGAGAGAGGAAACATAACACAAGGCAAAGACAGTGGCATGATACCAAAAGAAAAAAAGAAGTGGAGTGCTATCACACACCACCTCCAAAGTGCTGTTGCTGTACAGACGCCATGATAGTGATGGCGAGGTCTGAGACTATAGGAGGACAGAGGAAACGCTGACACTTTTGGAGGCAAACCTGTGGGACCGAGGGAGGAAATGAGAGAGCGAGAGAGGGAACTCAAGGAGGATTCAAAGAGGGAACAACGAAGGTCAGAGAAAGGCGGCGAGAAGAGGAAGCGTGAACGTGAAATCCACTTAGTTCCTTTGGTCATCCACTAACTATTTGGTGTTTTGCATTCACACACATTTGCTCATATATGAACACACATGCACTTTGCGTGCACACTCAAAATGCCTGCTGGGGGAAGGACTGCTGAGGCTCTGCTTTTGAAGCTGTGGGCCGAGACGTGAAATTGCTCTTGTATGCTTCAATCGATTTCGCTCTCATCTCTCTGTCAGCGTCTAGACCGTCTGTCCCTCTCTCCGCAACACAAGGCAAGAGATGAGACAGAGAATTGGATGACAGTGACATAAAGATGTATCTGTGGTTGTCATTATTAGTTGACAATGTGATACAGGTAGTGAAATGTTTTCTCTTGTTGGTTGATCAAGAAGTCTGAAGGTTAGCAAGAGAAAGCACATCTGGAGCTGATAAGGATTGCAGCAAGGTAGATGTTTGCCAACATGGAGATTTAAACCCACATGCTCCATTTTAGGGGCGGTATATCAGCTAATAACATCACCCTGCTTCTCCGTATACAAACTGTGTGAAAGCAAAGGAAAGCAACAGCTATTTTAAAACTTTTACGAGACAGTTGCACACCTTTCCCAGCGTACATTTTGACACCGTCTGTGTGGGGGTGAGAAAGTAAACTGGGTTTCTCTCTCAAGTTTTTCATTCTTTACAGAATTATTTCTGTCACTTTTCGTGTGTACAGCCAAGTGCAACACTGCAAATGTAAAAGTGTGTGCTGTTATTCCCAGATATAATAAACATTGCATATTCCCTCCTCTGTTACGGCCCGACAGCACTACTTTTCTTTTGCATGCATTCTTAACTCATTTTCTTCTGACATTCAATGCAGACTTACATGATGCCCTCTGAGGAGGTCTCTTATTTATGAGCACAATGAATAGTTACTTCCGGTCTATGTGGCAAATGGAGGTGCAAGTGATTGTTGGGAAGCAGAAAGAAAGAATACTAACTACTTCAGGAAGCAAGAATATGTTCAGCAAAAACGATTTGATAATACAAAGTTGATAATACAATAATAGTTTGAGGTAATTGGTCATACATAACCACTTTGGAAACATTCATTGTTGCTTTATATTGTATTCAGCTTTGCAGGCCACCGTGGCAACTTCTTTATTTTTTTGTGTTTCAAGGAAAATACTAAAAGTACAATGAAATACTGTTAAGCTGGAAGCTGTTTAATCTGTATTAAGTGTTGTTAGTTTAAATTAGCACTGGAATGGATTTTGTTTTTTGTTTTCAATTTCTGTGCATCTCTGTTTCCTAAAATGGACATTATGTGTCCAGCCTTTGTGTCTACATTCTGTCTGTTTAAGCACTGGAGGAAAAAAAACAGCTACCAGCAGAGACACAAACCCAAAGGCCAACATGCCACATGTCGTCATGCTGCTGGTGTGAAGGGACCACACAGAGGGTTGATGATCCCTGATGACTGTGATGAAAGGACCTCCTGTCCTTTACTTCCTTCGTCCTACCATTTGCTCTGCAGCAGCCCTGTCTGCTCCCTCCTCCTCCTCCTCTCACTCTCCATCACTTCCATCTCAGGGTGTCTCACTAATGTGACTTCCTCCCCCGTGTTTTCACAACCCCCTGCTATGTGAAAACCCTGGAGTCAAGTAAAGCATCCCCATGCTGTTCTCCCCCTCCCAAGAGAACTAAATGGTGACCTCTGCCTTCCCCTGTCTCCCCCCTTCCTCCCTCCTATTTCCTAGGTGGTCTCCCCAGCCGTGTGTAGCCGATGCCCTGCAGTCAGGATTTACATGACATGTAACCTTTCAGGTTGTTCTTTCTAAGCACTTTCCTGTGTGCATCTAACATGAAGGTTTAGGATATTTGGAATCTCTTTTTTTCTTTACACATTCATTGATTTTAAAATTTTTTACATTCACAACTGCCCCCCATGAAATTTAAAAATAAGTCAGTCTTGTGAAACAGTACTGAAATGATTATTATTTATTAATCAAAATCAATTGACAGAAAATGATTTTGATAGTTGATTAATCGGATAAGCCATTTACTTAGCAAAAAACACTCACTGGTTCCAGCTTCTAAAATGTGAAAATGTGTTTTTTTGCTCTGTTTATTTATGGTAATTATTATTTATATGTGGGATTTGGACCATTGGTCATACAAAATTAGCAATCTGGAGAGGTCACCTTGTCCTCTGGGAAATGGTGATGGACAGGTTTCATTATTAATCAGTAAAATAGTCAACAGATTTATCAATAATGAGAATAATCATTAGTTGCAGCTTTAAAATCAACAAACATTTGCTGGTTTTCCTCTTTGTCTACATGGGTATTTACAGGTAAGGGTTTGGATGAAGACAGATAAATGTAACTCGGTCCAGTAACATTTTTTTTATCATCTGTCATGACCCTGTGTTTACTGCTGCTGCCAGGTGAAAATGTAGTGTTGAGTTTTCAGCCTGAAATTAAAGGCTGTCAGTTGAGAAAACCTTTCATAACAAAAAAAAATCAAAGTGAATGATTGGCAGGTAAATACAATTCTGTATCTCAAATCCTGTTGTTGTTTTTGTAGATGGTTTTCACCCCCATTGACAAATCTAATTATCTTTCTATTACTATCTTTTAGAGGTGCAACGATGAATCGATTAATCGATTAGTTGTCAACCATTAAATTAATCGCCAACTATTTTGATAATCGATTAATCGTTTGAATCATTTTTTAATTAAAAGAAATAAGATTTCTCTGATTCCAGCTTGTTAAATGTGAATATCTTCTAGTTTCTTCTCTCCTTTGTGACAGTAAACTGAATATCATTTGAGGACGTTCTCTTAGGCTTTGGGAAACACTGATTCACATTTTTCACCATGTTTTGACATTTTTATAGATCAAACAACTAATCGATTAATCGAGATTAATCAGATACTCAGATACTATAAAAGCTTAGCAGTCATTTAAAGGAGAAACATCAGAGTGGAGAGGAGAGACGGTTGGGAGACTGCAGTTACATCCACCACACTGCGTTTTCTTTTGCTCCCCCAGAAAAAGAGTTCTGCCTGCAGTCACAACTCACGTGATGCCATGTGTGTGTGGCAGAGAATGTGTCTATAGGTGTGTGTGTGTGTGTGTGTGTGTGTGTGTGCATGAGAGAGAGAGGCACACAGATAGAGACTGCTGGCAAGCTAAAATGCCCTCTGTGCTGGAATTTACCAGATGGCACTAGACAGAAACAACCAGGGGTATTACTACCACACACACACACACACACACACACACACACACACACAGGAAAGAAGCATGCAGTGACAGGAATAGATGCAGGTTTACATGCAATGAAAAGGCCATTTATAATATCTTAAAGTGAGCATGTGTTATAGTAAACATACAAAACTACAAAAAGTGTGCGACTGTCTGTGTTTGCAGTGTTTAAGAGATGCATCTATAGGGGTTTCCTTTTTGTTTTCTTTTTCACTGTTGTCTGGTTAGAGATCTGAGCCACTGGTTATGTTTGTGTTGTGCACTACAGCAAAAAGGCAGCCTCAGAGGGGAGACAGTGGAGACAACCGCTTACACAAGCAACAACAGGAAGGAACAGGGCAGCAGGGAGGAGGGATGGGGTGGCGGTGGCTGGGGACCCAATCAAGATCTCTGACAAACATCGTTCCACCGCAAGGCAGAAAAAAAATATGAATAAGGATGACATAATCAGCCAAGGGGTGCGGTTTAGGGGATGTTTTGCTGACTGTTACATGACCATAATTAGGATGTTTACCACCATGCTAGTTAGTATAATAAAGAATTTGCTCCTCATATATCCACCTGACTCCACAAGGCCATTTTGAGAATAAAGCACACTTTGGCTTCACAGATATTGCCCTGTTTATTCAACACTGTGACATTTAGATTAAAAATTAAACAGGATTACTGTACCTGCCTTCTCTGAGTCTTAATGGTTCTAGTGAGCCTTAAACCACACTGTACTATGAACTGTAACTGTACCAAGTTCAGCTGACTCAGCTATTCTGTTGCAAGCTAAATGGAAGTCAGCTAAACTTAGCCAAAACATTCCAGCTTTACTCACACACAAACATCCGAGCTTTCAAACCAACTAGCCCAGAATACAGATTTAAGAGTCAGTGAGCACTGCTGTTTCGCTGGTAACCCTACGCTTAGCCAAATTATATCTTGCACAGAGTAGCCACTTCACTAAAATGTGTAATTAAACTAAACAATAGGTTGATATCTAATTTCATCTGTGTGAGTCAAAGTTCTGCTGCTTCTCTCCAGATAAACCAATGCTTCCTCATTACAAGAAACTGAGAGAAAAAAGTAGATGAAAGGCTCTCAATCATTCTAGTGCAAGGTCCAATGCTTCATTACTGCTAGCACATTCCAATAGCGCACACACACACACACACACACACACACGCTGGGATCATTAGAGATATTCATAGTCAGAGTACTCCATAGCATCCAGCATGCAATGACAAATTTGTGCAAGATAGCATGAAGGCCAAATATACCCTATCTCAATGCTCACTCTCTCTCTACAGCATTCACACACACACACACACACACAAGTGCGTCTCACTATCTTTGTGGGGACTCGTCATTGACATAATGCATTCCCTAGCCCCTTACCCTAACCTTAACCATCACAACTAAATGCCTAACCTTAACCCTTACCCTAACCATAACCTAATTCTAACCATAATCCTAAAACCAAGTCTTAACCCTCAAATAGCCCTTTAAAGTTGTGGGGTCCAGCATTTTGGCCCCACAAAGCTGTCCGGACCCCAGTATACTGTATTCACGGTTTTTGGACCCCACGAATATAGTTAAACAAAAACACACACACACACACACACACACCTCTATCTTTAACTCTTCTGTGACTATTTCCCACTGACATATCTCTCTATGCGCGTCTGTGTGAATATCAGAAAATCTGAAAAGATACACAAAAAAGGCTCCCCTATTGTTTTATCTGACATCACAACAACCTTTAAGCAACAAGCCAAAAACATGTCCTGCTAATTGTCTTTCACTCTTGCCATTACAGCTCACAAATTCAAATACATAAGTACACAATCAATGAACTGCTGTTACGTCCTGTTCAACATAAACTTGACAATCTTTCAGCATCAGGCTCAGAATCACTATCCAGTGTACAATAAACACACAGGAGTTTGTCTTTGTAAGTTTAGTACAAGGACACCAAAAGTAGTGTATTTACACTGAAGTTGTAGAAAAGGATTTAAAGTGGTTGAGACAAACAAAAGGTTTAGATATAATATCAATATTAAAAATTAGCAGGACAATAGCTGTCTATACAGACTGTTCACATAGTGGCAAACCCCTGATAGCCTCGATACTAAAGCTGGCTCACAGAATCAGCTGAGGATTAAGGCTCTAATTTAGTTCGTGCTTGTGTGTCACAAATACCAAGCACGAACTAAATTAGAGCCTTAATCCTCGAATTTTTGTCCTCAATGTCACTTTACATGAACACAGGACTCTACCGCAAGCTGAAACGAGCCTATAGGTTTATGTTATGGCTCATGTGGACTGCTCTAAATACTAAAATACCCATGGTTTTGAATTAACCCATTGTTATTTATCAAGCAAAAATTATCTGGATCCAGCTCCTCAAATGTCATGATTTGCGTTTTTTTGTTTGTTTTATATCGCACAAAATTAAATATCTTTGGGTTTTGGACTGTTGATCGGACAAAACAGGCAATCTGAGAAAGTCAGCCATTAGTGTGGAGATTTGTTATTATTTTCTGACATTTGAAAGACTAAACAATTAATCAATTAACCACAGAAATTAACAGATGAATTGATTATGAAAACAATCACAAGTTGCTGCCCCTATTAGCTATGATAACATGAAGACAAATATGCCGCATTGCTGAGTTGGGTTTGAGTACAAAGCTTGTCGGTTTATTTTACATTTTAAAAGCATGCGAAAGTGATTCTTTAATTACAGACAGCCACAACAGAGTAAAAGTTGGTTTAAAGGCATATGTGTGAGGACTAGAGGCCAGCTGATCCTGTTGGCACATCCAGTAGATGAGGCTTGACCTTTGGATGACTGCTCTTTGACTATGTCAGCCCTGTCTGAGACCCGATGAGTCTCAATACTGACCCTCTAATTCCCTCAGTACGTATAGTCTGTCTGACTGCACTGGCTCAGGACGTTCAAATATCTGGACAGATTTAAGCACTGATTTAGAAATGGCAGCCTGTCCTAAAATGTAAGGGAAAAGTGACAGTTGATTCTTGCTAGCTAGCTGATGCACATACACAAACAGTCTGTGCTGGCAAAGGCGAAGCTTCAATATAAATGTTCCCTCAGCTGGAAATTGTTTCCAGTGCAGCTGAAAGGCTCCTTTTATTGAGCTAGTCAAACACTACCCCTCCTCATCCCTTATTACACACACACACACACACACACACACACACACACACACAAGTACAGTGTGTTTTTCTCACTCGAGAGCTTTTGTTTTACATCTGTTTAAATTAAATTTGGAACAATTACAGCTAATGGAAAGTCCCTCCTGTTACTCCTGTAACACAATAACATTAAAACAAAAGACTGCATCATGATCCCTGAGTTTGTCAGTGCAATCAATTCCTGAAATCAATACAGTATGCATGCACGTTATTTATGCAAAATTTCAATTAGAAATTTATTATCTAAAAAGGAACACATAAGCAAGCAACTCCAAGTCTCCATTAATGAGTCACATTAGTTCACATTACTGATTGGCAAAAAATGTCTGTGAGTAGAATATTTAAATGAGGCTAACATGCCGCTTCACACAACTGCCTCAGTTGATGTGAGAAATGAGCAAAAGGTTTTTCACACTGTTGCATTCAGTAAAATAAGATCTTTCTGAAGTAAAATAAGTTTTTGTTGGCTGTTCTTCTTCCTCTCTGCGTGTCACAGAGTGACACATTCTTCTCAACTCAAGTTTCTCTTCCTCCTTTCAGTTTCTCAATTCAGCCAGCCCACAGCATCCTATGAATTTCATTTTCTTTAGTATCAGAAGGCAGTAACTCATTTTCTCCTTTTTCTTTTAACCAAAAAGCTGTTGTTTTGCTCATTTGGTTTAACTTAAAGTCAGGGTTATAGCTACCACAGAGGACATCGGGTCATGTTGTTGGTATAGTATTTAATAAGGGTGTCGACCGAAATTAATTCACAATCTCGAATTTCGAATAAAAAAATGGAATCGTCGATGCTGCCACGCTCCCATGTCACGTCCGGTCAGCTTGCCAAGCGGGGAAAAAAAACATGTGTAGCCTGCTCGAGGTAGCCCATTTCCTGATTGATTCTATCACCACTCCAGTGGAGGCGCTAATGAGCTAGATTACTACACACACAGTAGCAGAAGAAGACCAGCTACACACAACAGAGCATACACCGATCGCACTCAGCTTGAGCGAAGCGCTGCCGGCACGAATGAGGTAAAAAAACAGGAGCGAGTCGGTTCATTCTGCCGGTTCAGTGACAGACTCGGGTTAATTAACCGGCTCTTCAATCAGTTCGTCAACACTAGTGTTGAAGTGCTGCGAGTCAGTCAACCTCCTCTAATTTAGCTACAGCCAGTCAAAAGATAGCATGGCAACTGCAGATGCAGGAGACCCATCGACAGAACTTGAACCCCCTCCTCTTTCACTGAAGTCGTCAGTGTGGAAGTATTTTGGATTTCCAGTGAGTTATGTTGACAACGTTCGTGTTGTCGACAAAAAAGCCACAGTTTGCAAGCTCTGCTATGTGCGTGTACCATATTCTTCCACTGGCAGCACGAATAACATGGCAGTTAATCTGTGTGGTATATGTTCAACCGTTCGGAAATAATTTGTTAAGACACTTAATTGTTCAGAGAAGACTATGGACATGGCTGTTTTATTGTTTTTTGTTTGTTTTGTTGTGAACTTGAATGTCATCTTCTGTGAAGAAGACTGCAGTTACAAAAGAGAAACTAGATGGCAGACTATTTTGCTTACATTTCCAATTGACTGAAGATATAAGTTATTGTTACATTATGTTGTCAATAAATGTTTTAAATTTGACAATGTAGTGTGGTACATTGCGAACAAAGGTCAGATATTATATTGCATAAAAGTCTAGTCTAAAAATGGCATAGCAACCTGTGCTTTAAAAAAAAAAAAATTTAAAAATCGAGAATCGAATCGTGACCTTAGAATCGAAAATGTAATGTAATCGAGGATTTGGAGAATCGTGACACCCCTAGTATTTAAGTTTTTTAATGACGTGAGGATTTAACATTCTACATTCATACACAAGCTACACTTGGTGGGTGTCTTAAAGCAAAAAGACAATTGCATTTGAATTTAGTATTTGCCCACCACTGGCCACCAGAATTATATCCCTGCCATTGTGGAGAAGGCTTTCAGCAGCATCATGTCAGGGATCACTGGACGAATACAATTTGAAACAAATAAACAAAAAGTCAGAGAATTACCTTGACTTTGTGATGGCTAGTCAGACTTAAACGAGAGATAAGGGACCAAATGGCACAACGCCACAACACCACTACATGCAAACAATGGCCTTTAGGCGCAGCTCTATTTGCGCTGTTCTCTGGAGCAAAAGTGAACTGTGAAGTGGGTGTTACTCCATTGACAAAGCCAACAGCAAACATGTCACACTTAACAGGAAGAACAGGTTCTGCTTTAGCTGGTTTCACCATGCAAATATGCTCATGCATAAACAAAATACATGCACTTATACTTCAAAAGTGGCTGCAGACATCCAGAGTAGTTAGTAGTTAGGACTTTGTCGTGTTAGCTCCATCTGAGATCTCGCACATTACTCACACCCACTTATTTATGTCATGCTCTGACTCGGTAACACTTAGCATAAAAGCTGAAGTGTGTCCTTACTTTGTCCTGAGGTGTCCAGCATGTACTGTAGATAACTGTTTTGCAGTGAGCTCAGTGCTCAGGAACTGGTAATTAATATTATGAACATTACGTCGCTATCTCTGCTCCTATGATAATGATATGATATGATAATATTCAAGGACATGAAGGCATGCAGCATACAACAAGTGCCTATTCACTGGCAAGAAAGATCAGGACTAGAATCAATAGTGTAGACCAGAAGTCTCCTCTGAAACCGGGACCCCGGGAGCCCCCAAAACAGTGAAGTAGTTCAACACATTCCTGAGCAAAGCCATACCTGCCAACAGTGACGACTGAAAATAGGGGGATTTTCCAGCAAAATAAGCTCTTATCCCAACACACACACACACTGACTTCTTCTTAGAAACCCTCTGGGTTACTTACAGAACTAATTCAGTCTTCAAGCTGGGCTGATCAGAAATACAAACCAACAACAAAGAAGATAGCGTCTCACTTTCAAGCCTGGCGAGTGAAATCTATCCTGAAGATTTAATCTTGGTGATTATTACAGTTGGCTCTGTGAAGTGTGTCTCTAGCCTAAATTATAATAAGCATTACAGCCAACAAAAACCTCTTAACTTTAGTAAACTTGAAGTTTTAACTTGGTTAACCACTGCAAACACATTTAGGTATTAGTTAATGTCTGAGAGTGTGTGCAGTAGGCTCCAGACGACAGGGAAACATGTACAGAACAGCAAATGCAACCAGGTTAGGCTGGATACATACACAGTATAGTAGCCTAACTCTACTATGATTACAACCAGGGTGGGAAATTAGCACCCGCCACCAGCCAATGGCGGGTACTTTTTCAAAGTGGCGGGTGACTTTGCCTTGTATACCAGCCACAGTGGCGGGTCGATTGTAAAATATTCCTTGTAACGGATTGGACAGCTTTTGTCAAAGAATGCTGTTGCTAAGAAACAATGCACAATGCTTATAGGAGTTGCGTTACGTTACTGCTAATGAATGCCCAACATTTCCGGATTTTGCTGCTTCATACTAAAAACATTCAAATACCAAAATAATGGAGGACTTTTATTGTGAAGAACTTATAGGAAATGAAACCATTCACAGCTGGGGCTTTGACCTCGCATATTTTCATGAACTCCAGACTTTTGTCCAGTAGTTTTCAGCGATCGTCCGTGACACCATGTAGCTGAGCTGAGGTACAGGCGAAACGAAAATTATCGGTTAAAAACATGTGGCGACATATCCCCGGTGTTAAGAGGCCCGCTGCGGAGTCAGCATTAGCTATGAATGTACAAACTGTTGAGGGTGAAGTAAAGAAAAAGAGAAGGTAGCCTACTTTTCGAACAAGTGACGCAATGACAAAACGTACAGAGAAAGACCGTGCAAAACATTTCAGATCGTCCTGCCAACCTGTATTAAACATCAATGTACGCTGTAACGATTTTTCAGTTGCTGAAAGCTGCTGCTGTTTTAATCCTGTCTGCTCTCTGCTGCTCAGTTCCACACACACACACACACCCCCACACCCACACCCACACCGCCACACTCCCACACACACCCACACCCACACCCCCACACGGTGGATGCAGGAAAAAACGGAGATGAGACAGCTACGGTCGTTACAAGTGCAATGATAAGTTAAAGTCCAATAAGTACTTTATCAAACCGTATGAATGTGTGTCCCAGGCCAGGATAGGAAATTAACTTACAATGTAAAGATCAACAAGCCACTGACACATACTGTATGTTCAATTTGATTCATTCAATAAATTATTATTTTTTGTCTTAAATCCACCAGCCATTTACATATTATACCAACATTTGCAGCATCCTGAGCCTTTTTGGTAAGGTTACTAGGAAAACTCAGCCCAGAGTAATTTTATTCTCCCCAAAATACGTTTCCTTTTTATTTTTAAAAGAACTATACAAAAAAGCAACTTTCACTGTCTCTCGCAACTTCATTGCAACAAATTGCAAAAAACGCCATTTTTTACAAAAGCTCCCGCAAAAATCAGGCATTTTGGGCCGCAACAATCTAAAAAAAAGGCTGCAAAATCCTGGAGAGACTGATTAATGCTATGTTACTGAGAGATGAGTCAATATTTTTTTTGTTAATTAAACATGTAGGCTTACAATTACTGTAGAATATGACCAAACAATTTTACCATGGTCTCGCAGGGTTTTTTTCACATCACTTTTTATTTCCCACCCTGATTATAACCCTAGTGCAGGTAAAATATACACACACTGTGCAGGTTCAGAAGATCAAAAATGAATTGGCTGTCAAGCAAAAAAGGTTATATTTATTGCCTCCTGAAAATATGATATTTCAGATTTGATATTTTTCACCACTGAGATCACTGGAATATTATAAATATATGATCAGCTGGAACAGACATGGGGAAAAAATGGAAAAGAGGAAAGCAGTAGTGTTGATAGGTACAGTAGGTATCATTATTCATAGAGGGCATCACATAGGATGCACATGCACAGACACATGGGAAGAATACACAGATAAACAAAAACAGTTACATAAGAAATCAATGGGTGCGAGGTTCTCAATAGGACTTCCTGTGTGGCAGACATGCATCAATACAATTGAATTAATTCTACACAATCAGAGACACATACACATTCACAAAAGCTTTGCTAATATGAGCAAGTGTCAATACAAATACAAAATGCTTTATAATCATAAGCACGGTCTCACAGCCAATCAAAAAAAATGGCGTTAAACAACCATTCACTTCTCTATTATTATTAACCACGGTGTACAGTAATACCATCAAGTATTCACGTCATTCTTAGAAGTCGAACAGATAATTTATTTTTTTATCTGTCAGTCTTGCAACTCTGAGTCATCAATTTCCTGAAATGCTTGAAATGAATATGAATGGAGCACAACTCATGCACCTTCAGAACTGCTGTCAGAACTTTCCGTGGTGCTGCGAGGCCAACATGTGACAATGTCAGAGTCGATATATCAACTCCTGCACCCAGGCAGGATGATGTAATCCTGATTTGTGACTCAGACTCACAAAACATGGCATCGGCAACCACACACATATTCACTGACATGCTTCATCCAACTGTCAGGATATTTAATAGTGTTCTTTTTTCCTCTGAATGTGTCAATCAAAGCCCCGTCAGCAGCTCCTGCCCGAGGCTGAAGACTGCCTGCGGACCTCTCTCCGTCTATAGCTACTCGGTGTCATAAGTGCTGAGCTAAGCTCGAGTAAGACATGGGACAGAGACTGCAGTTTTCAGCAGCAAGGATTCCCCAACTATTGTTCTTTCATCCGTGACCAACACACCACTGACCTTTGACCCTAACCTTTGACTCCTTTTTGTGTGTTTGCGGGTGTGTGTCTGTGTTTCTGTGGGTGTGCCTCAAGGGGCCTCTTTAAAAATGTGGGAATGAACAACAAACTGCTTTCAACGCATCAAAATTACAATTAGCCAAACGCAGGGTAGCAGGGGTATCTAGCTTTTAGCCACATACTGATACAGTAACACAAAATAGATGTTTTGTTTATAGATATATTGATACATTTATTAACTGTGGTCCTAATTTGCCAATTAAAAGATAACAATAAAGTAGAAATGATAAGTCATAGATTAGTCAATTGACAGAAATTTTTTTAAGCATAAATGTCAACAATTCACTGCATGTACATTTCTGCTGGTTTCTGAATATCTTTGGGTTTTTGTCGGACAAAACAAGACATTTAAAGACTTGGGCTTAAGAAATTTGCAACAGGACTTTTTTTTTTTTTACTATTTTCTGACATTTTATAGACTAAATGATTAATCAATTCATCAAGAAAATAATCTGCAGATTAATCGATAATCCGAAAAAAAAAGTCTTGGTTGCAGCCCTAAATAACAACCTACATATCACAATAATTATTGTTATCTAACTTTTTTAACAATGCTATTTTTTGGTTCCTTATCAGTCAGGAGTTTATGATCCTACACACTTGTCAATAAGACCTTATGGTGTGCAAGAAAATTCATATGTAATTTCACCTGACGTTTCTATCGAACGTCCTGGTCTGGGTGAGTATAAGTGCTGTGATGGCCACCTCCAACACAAATTAACACATACTCTTCACTGCACAAATGACAGGGTGTCTACACACTGAGTGTGTGTATGAGTGTGTATGTGTGGTAATAGTGTTTATTTCTTCATATGGTATCAGGATCAGATGTGTGTGCCTTTAGTAAGCACTTCCAACCAGGAGGAGAAGCCACACAGTCATGTTGTTACCACTTTGGGCTTTAGCTAATGGTTAATAAATGATTTATACTGCTATTATACATCAGTTATAAGAACAAAGAGTTTGTTCTGACAGTTTCTTGTTTCTGAAGCGTGACACAAGAAAGAATAAAGAAAATTGCTCTGTAAGAATTAGGAAAAGTGATTTTAGAAAAGTGAAAAACTTGAAACAAGTGAAATTGTAAAAAATATCAATCACAAGTTCAAGGGGACGTCTTCAAATGACTTGTTTTGTCTGACCAACAGTCCAAAACTACAAAAATATTCAGCTTACTATAAATCAATAAAAGTAGACAAAACGTGCATATTCACCTTTGAGAAGCTGGAACCATTTCATTTTTTTGGGCATTTTTGTTTTAAAATAGTTGCTAATTAATTGACTAATTAATGGTTCAGCTGATTACTAACCAAGGGTTTTTTGAATTGCTTAAAGAAATATGTGTGTTTATTCTTGTCCTGCTTTTGTCCTGCTTCTGTACTACTCTCTCTCGTCTGCTTGTTGTTACAAACACCCACATACCTGCAGTGCGCCCCGGCCCAATCCTTCCACATACTCACACCGGCATCCAAACCTCAGATACAAGCGTCCCACTGTTGCCATGGGGACCATTTCAGCCCTGTCAGCACTTCTGAGGTTTTCCTGGAGCGAGGCAATTTGCCCCCTCCTCATCCTTCACTCTTCCTAGCCCTCCACCCCTCCTCCTTTTTTCCTTTCCAAGATGGAAAAGAAATCCCATTCTCCATTATCAAGGGGGCATGACTATTCCTTCTCCTATTCTTTCTCTCAGATTCATTCACCCACAATGTTTGGCATCGACAATCTCCTCTCCTACTCTCACTCCCACTCTACACAGCCTTTATAAGTGTGTGTGTGTGTGTGTGTGTGTGTGTGTGTGTGTGTGTGTGTGTGTGTGTGTGTGTGTGTGTGTGTGTGCATACACTTGCTCCTTCCCCAGACTAAGAGAGGGTAGGGGGAAAACGAAGGGTGCATCTGCTGCTGATTTCAACCACACAGGATGAGTTAAATGCAGAAAGCTGATATTTCCCCAAATTTCCTTGGGGAACACAATAAGGTAGTTTGGTGTACAGATTGAGCTAACCCACAAAAGGAAGCAATTGCTCTTAAGATTTTCACTGGCAGAAATCCTGAAACGTCTTACTTATGTGCAGAATTTGACCTTTATGTTCCTGCTGCAGGCATATTAATAACATGAGCGTGAAGACAGCATCTCTGGCAGGAATAAAATCCATTTAAAACAATGCTTGAGAGTTGGCAGTTGTAAAAAATATTATTACTTTTCCATTGAACTTTATGCCCGAAACTGGCAATAAATGTTGTGAAAATAATTTGATACTTCCCCTACAGGGAAATTCTCACAACAAATATCAGATTGAGCTATAAACCAGCTGGCATGGATTCAGTGTGTTGCTTAAAGACACTTCAGCAGGGTATCTGGGGGCTTTAGCCAAAGTTCTTCAAAGAATGATAATCCTATAATGCACAAGAATAACACTATTACAAATGTAAACTGACCCTGCATAACACCGCAACTGAAGTTCATACGAAGCCACACACATCCACACAGATGGTGACATAACACAAGACCTTCTATAAATGTTATTTAGATTTAGCTACCAGTCATAAGAGGTCATAAAATTAAAGATTTGGCTCATGATTACATCTATAATCCATGGAAATTCTGCTATATTTAGATGTTTTAGCTTTGACCGGACATAAACATAGAAGCCTGTTCACCTCTAACTTCCTGACAGTGTTATCCCAACAACATAATGGACCTGCTGTTCAGGGGATCAGCTGAACTTCAACAGCAGGAGTACAGGCACAGCTGATCTATGCGTGGAGGGGCACATTATGTGGTTTATCCTTTCTATACATAGACCTGGAAATATTTTTAGAGCCACCACGCACTAGCCGTAAAGATGACAGACATAAAGCTGCCAGACAGAGGGGAAATATAATGTCTAAGACTGGGTGAACCCAACTGAACGCATTTTATACGCCTTTTAATTTGTGGAATAGCTTACCCACGAGATGCTGACATAAATCTTTATGATGAGAGTTCATAACACACACCGCAGTCAGTCAGTACACTAGAGTAGAATAAGTCATAAGAGGATAGTGTCTTGAGAGGGTGGGGGTTAGCTAATAAAGTCACCTGATGATGACCACAGACTTCATAGGTTATAGTTTAGTCTCCTTTTAAAGCACCACTACATCAGTACTGTGGACATAATAGGGTTGTAGCAGCGATGTAATTACTCATTTCCAACCCTGCTTTCTGTGATGCTGGAGGTTCACAAATTTTGTAATCCGTTGCAGTGGGCATCAGGACAGCGTCTAACTATTGTTTTCATTACTAATCAAACTGTCTATTATTTTTCCAATGACTCATTTAGTCCACGAAATGTTAGAAAATACTAACTGAAGCCCATCCCAATTTCCCAGAGAAAAAGTTGATGCCTTCTTTATGCTTGATAACTAACTGGTCAGTTATCAAAATTGGCAATTCATTTTCCCAGTTGATATATCATTTCACCATTTGATCACTACTGCTCTAATGAACATCAAGTGTACATTCATCTTTGTCAGGCTTCCATTACCACAATTTAGTGCAAACTTTTCAAATCTATCCGGGGATAAATGCTACTACCACATAAAGATAATGTTACACACACAAAATAATGCAGACTTGATGTTCACTGTGCTAGATTACAGGACATTAAGAAGTGTTGGGAGTGTGCTCAAAGAGTTTCATACTGTGGAGAAATCAATGGGAGACAATGGCTGCCTGGAACTATAGGAAAATGTATTAAAAAAAAAAAAAAGATCAGCAAAAATGTAAAGGTACATGAGTTTAAGTTAAGGAGGTAAAACTTGCAAACACTGATAAGAATAAAGTCACTAGGATGTATAGTTTATAGCCTGATCAAAATATCATACTGTATGATATTTTGATCAGGCTATAAACTATACATCCTAGTGATTACCAAAGTTGGAATAGATACAGCGACGTTCTCAAGTCAAATGAAACCAGAAGTAGCTCTTGAAGAACACTCTCGCTGCTCTCATCCGCATTTTATGGGGGTCAAAACCTTGAGGAAATAAATGGATGTAAATGGTTAAGTGTGAAAAACAGACAGTAAATTCTCTCACCATGTCTGCTGGGGTGCTGCCCGTCATCGTGAAGGTTTTGTCGGTCCTCGGGGTTCACACACACACAACACAAGATGAGAACACAAATATCCTCTTTTCGTCTTCCTTGTCGGAGCTCAACAAACGTCGTTTTTATGGTTTAGAGCAGGAAACAAAAACACAATGTATCCCGGTGACTTGCTCTCTCCACAGTCACTACACCGAGGTAGTCAAGACGTTTTACGACGCTTCCTTCTCTCTATTGCACAATCATTTCGTTGATCATTTTCCACACAAATTGGGAAATTTTGAGGTATAGTTAATGTTAGCGGGATAAGCTGTCGACCCGAGGGCCTCCTCCGATCCTCCAAACATCAAGAATATCCTGCTTTAGAAAAGGTGCCTACGCCATGCGAAAAACCCAATAACGTTACTGCTGGCACATCCGGACACGGATCTTTTTCTCTCTTGGTGAAAAAGAACACAAAATATCCGCAAGGTTAATACCGTCCGCCGATTAACTCAAACACTTCCGCCGGTTGGTACAAAACGCGTCCCTTTGCGAAATCTGTCGGTCCTTCTCTTTAAAACGGGAGTTTGTGATGATTGTTGGTAATGTTACAAACTGCGTTGCTGTACCTTTACGACCCGTTCAGCTGCCATCCTGCCTTTGAAAACTAACGTCAAGTTAGCAACGGAAACAGACATTGGACTTCCGGTTAAGTACTAAAAAAGAAACAAAAAAAACACTTTAATCCTTCACGTACGCAGTATGCGCATTTCTTTTTGGTCATTTTGCAACAAGGACATAAAAGCAGTAAAGAGAAGATTATATAGAATAAATAGAATATGTAGAATAAACAGTAAGGATAAATATGAATACCCTTAAATATATATAGTATGGACATATGAACATGCCCAGCAGCTGCAGTAGACACAATATATATATATATATATAGTACAAGTATAAGTAATGGCAATAGTAAGACTACAGAATAAACCGCAGATCAGATGCATTTCCAAAAAAAAGAATGCTACTTCCGCATACATTTATATCAATCTTAGCAAATAATATGATGAAATTGGTTACCGTGCTTCCCATAATAACAAAGATGTACCAAAAAAGTAGAGACTCTATGTCTGAACACATAACAGGTATGTGTGCATTTTTACAACAGAGTGGTTCAATGAGGAAAATTGGGTTGCATTAATCCAACTCTGGATCCTCAAAAGTAAATATTCATCATCATATTCATCAAATGATCACAATATCTAAAATCAGTAAGTTCTCTATAGCCTTTTGTATGGCTGTATCCTGAAAAAAAGTCTCTAACAAGCAAAGTGAGAAGTACTTGGCTTGCATGTGACAGCCTCACAGTGATGGAGGAAGTATTCAGATCATTTGTTTAAATGAAAGTAGCAATACCACACTATAAATACACGGTCTGCTCACCCCTGTCTCAAAATCCTTCTCCTTCTTCTCTCCTGCAGGCACACTGACACAGTCGTGTGAGGACAACAGTGTTACCTCAGTTTTCCTTTGGTTCCTTTTGTGCACCATACAACACTCACACACCACCTCATGCACACCTTACACTACTGATTTTACTGACACACACTCCAAGCCTTGTCAATATTAATATAAAATTATAATAATAATAATTTACTTTTGTTAAATAAATTGCTTTTGTTAAACCATTAAAAATAGAGGGGGGGGAAAACACAGCTCACCCGGTTTCAGACTCAGCTGAGGGGCTGAAGCTATAGAACTCAACGAAAAGAGTTAAACTATTGAAGTGTGTCTACCATATTTGTCATGGCTCAAGAGCCAGGTGACACCATTACAAGTAAAAGTCCTGCATTCAAAATTACATTTTATATATATAAAAGTATTAGTAGCAAAATGTACTTAAAGTATCAAAAGTTTAAGTATGCAGAATGGCCTCTGTCAGTTTTACATTATTATATTATTGAATAATTATTATTGATGTATTGGGATTAACATGTAAACTGTACTTGAATGTTTTAGTTTGTCATGGTGGACAAAATGCAATGTATTCCAAAATGTCCAATACACTTTGTTAAATGGCATCGTGTTTAAGGTTTATTTATGTTTCATGTCAAGTTTATGTTTTATTTTGAAGTCTGAATTACTTTATATCCGGGTTTAATGATTCTTAACGTACCACTTGATGCATCCCCTTTAAGAACATGGCGGTAGTCCCCAGATGGGGGAGAGAGTGCTGGAAGTAGTGGGAGCATGAATGGGAGAGAGTACAGTTTGGGTGGAGGAATGACTGCACACACCTCCTGAGAAACAAGCATGGACGATTGTTTCCTTCTTGTAGAAAGACACGCAGAGAGGAGAAGGTGTGTGCATAATCAATGGTTCCTTTCTGGGAAAATAGAAAATTCATGACACACTGATGGTAGTATGTGAAGGATTTTAATCTAAAATGTGACCGATTTGACCGGTCTGGCCCTAAAAAGGCCAGACTTAACCTGACTCCAATTCTTTGGTCACTATTTGTGTTCGTTTACTGGTAGATCAGAGAAATAAAACTCAGGAATCAAATCAAGACCAGGATTCGTCCAGTTAAAGTTAATAACAAGTTTAGTGAATGATATTGCAGAAATACAAGTACATGTACATGGATCTGATACAAGGCAAAGTCTATCTCCTAACGGACCGACAGCGTTTCCCCTAGCATCAGGTGCTGCTAAGTTAAAATGCTGTCTATTTATCCATTTCTGTCCCATCCCTGGTGGTGCCCTCATCAGTTTGGATCCAGTCCAGATCTTCTGGCTCCAGCCGGCTCCTGACTAATTTGTAACACTGTATAAAAAACATGACCTTGACTTCCAATTCTCAGCTCAGAAGAAGCCAGCCGCTATTGTTGGATTCTGAACACCTGTGTTTTAATCTCCAGCAAACTTTAAGGAGTTTTCATGAGAGCCAGGTCATTTTCATACAGTGTCACAAATCCCGCGCTTGTATAGTGCTGACCATTGTTTTGCCTCGTTCCCTCCCCTGATCAGAGTTTCTTTCTCACCCTTCCTTTGACCCAGGGAAACAGAGACATTGAGGTCAGCCCCATGAACTCTAAAACCTTTTCTCAACACTTTCACAAAATATATTCTAACATATGCTACACCTCATCTAAACACAATCATTAAGCTTTATTGTCTGTTTTGCTGCTGTAGAAAAATCTAAATCAAACCTTTTCTAACAAGTAAGAACATTTTACTTTATTGACCACAAAAGGGAAAACTAATTTTCTGCCTGTCACGTATGGGAAGGTTAAAGGTCAGGGTCAGCTGCGGAATAGCACTGCTAGAGCTGGATTTAATGTCTTTCAACCCATCTTGGATTTCTAGTAGTGCTCAACACTGACCTGTTTACAGTTATATTTGCAGTCATGCATGGTGGCAGTTGGTCTATTAGAAGTGATCAGTGACTTAGAGGATAGACAAGGGGACAAGGCTGTTCATATGTTCATCCTTCTGTAATAACTTAATCAATAAATCAGCCATTCAGTATCCAGGATTGCATGTGCTGTCATGGAGAGTGAGGAATGTCTTACAGAGTTAAAATTATACAATAATGGCCTTTGTTAAGTAGCCTGAGAGACTTTTAGTGGCAAAATACTGGATTTAATGTATGTAAGTAGTAGCATAAGTAATACATATAGCCTATTACATACAGTATAAGTATTACATACATACATAATGGCTAAGATTATAAAGAGTTGGAAAAAGACGTGACAGTTTCATAATATTAGTTCAATATGGTTGTGGGGTTATTTATAGCATGCATCTAATACATATGCAATATAATATCCTGTCCTTGGTGAAGTGCTCTGCCTTGTGTGTGTGTGTGTGTGTGTGTGTGTGTGTGTGGGCCCTTCCGTCAGAGGTCGAGATGCGTATCGGCAGCAAGTCTGTCCTCTCTCTGGTGGATTGAGTGAAATACATTGTGGCATCAGGAGTGGCTTTTTCTCTGAGATCTGTAGGATTAACTACCTAATCTCCCCACCATAAAGGGAGAGTGGAGAGGGGGTAGTGAGTCTGACACACACACACACACACACACACACACACACACACACACACACACACACACACACACACAAGAGCATAAGCATGCCTGCACAAACAAAAGTGAGGTGTGAATGTGTTTTTGATGGCTGTATTTTTAACATTATTTTTTAAAGTAATTAATTAAGGTCAGTGTATGATTTTTAATAATGACTATTGTCATTATTAAATAATCTCTTGATACTTTTCAATTTTTTAAAGATTATTTTTATGGGCATTTTCAGCCTTTATTTTTGACAGGACAGCTGAAGACATGAAAGGGGAGAGAGAGGGGGAATGTCATGCAGCAAAGGGCCGCAGGTCGGAGTCGAACCCGGGCCCGCTGCGTCGAGGAGTAAACCTCTGTATACGGGCGCCATTCTTATGATGAGTCAAATGATGGTGTAAAACAGAAATTACATAAGAGCAAATTGTGACTTTTGATAAAATACAATTTCAAGTGACACAAGAATGAAAGGTGGAAACAATATTCTGTATACAGTATTATTCTATCATGCCATATATGAAATTACTAAAATACATGTTTCGCCACTTTCAGACAAGACTTACTTGTCGGTGCTTATAAATAGTGAATTAATATGAACATGAAACAAATGTATTGATGTATTAGACTCTCGTCTTTTCAGTCATTGTCTTTTTAATAAAGGATGGTGTGTGTGTGTGTGTGTGTGTGTGTGTGTGTGTGTGTGTGTGTGTGTGTGTGTGTGTGAGTGTGTGAGTGTGTGTGTGTGTGTGTGTGTGTGTGTGTGTGTGTGTGTGTGTTTCCCTCCTCAGCACTTGCCTGTACTTGTTCGACAGTGCAGGTCTGTGTAATATGAACTACCAGGTCACCTTTACAGTCCCTTAGTTCCTCTCTTTAAGGTCTGCTGATCAAATATAAATGTTACATTTTGTGTAAAGACAGTACAACTCTGTAATCCTCTAAGCCTCTTGACTATGTTCTCATTTAGATTTTCATCTGAGCACCAGCTGTCTCGCTCAGACCACACACAGCCATATAGTACAAATGAAACACATATATAGAAATTGATCATGAAAAGGAGTTTTAGTGTTTGAAAGTTCAAAGGGCATGATTAGAGTTTAACCAGTATATTGTATCCACTTGCACACGCTGTCAGAGCAGAGATAAACTCTGATCTATTTCTGTTTCCAGTGTCACTACAAAACAAGCTGCTTTTTGGCTTTGAAGGGCAGCGTGCCCGACACCCTTGGTGGTTACCACTGCTCCATATATAAACACTGACGCTCAGCACAGCAGTACTCGAACATTCCACTGCTTTGCTTCCACTGCCTCCCCATGTTTCCCACAGATTATTAACATGCAGTGTATGCCATTAGCTATTCTGAGATCCTGCAGCAGACTTTGAGCTCAGACTACAGCCCAAAGGTTGGTGTTGGTAGCCACTGACGCAAAACACAACACCCAGCGTGATGCTTTACACCCCCCAACTGAGAGGACAATTCAGTTCACCTCTCCCAGAGGAGATGTGAGCAATTATTTCCCCATCATAACCACAGTACTGTTTTATGTCCCCTTCCTGCTTGTCTACCCTGCAGAGATCATTAGGAACACTGGCAGTATTATTCTGAAATGGTAAGGTCACCCAAATAATAAACAAAATCTCACTTTTCTCTAGTGGAAAACAACCATGCAGAGAGTTTGGGTTTTATGTGTGCAATATTATCTCTGCGATCACCCCAAGAAGTCAATGAAATTGGGACTATTTCTTCTATAAAGCGATTGAAATGTCTTAAAAGTATTGGTTGTCTTGAAATTTGGTTTAGACATTTATGTCCCTCTTGGGATGAATTGTAAGGACTTTGGGGACCCACAAACTTTAAATCTAGTGCCATCATCGCATCACATTTTCAAATTGTCAGAGAGGCTACCTTGGTTTGTGACCAAATACCTGCAAAACTAATGACATTCCTTTCAGCCTCGGCTGTGCTTTGTGTTTAGTGCTAATTAACAAATGTTAGCATGCTAACACACTAAACTTAGATGGTGAACATGGTAAACATTACACCTGCTTAACATCATTGTGTTAGCATAGCCACTGTGAGCATGTTAGCATGCTAACATTAGCATTTAGCTGAAAGCACTGCTGTGCCTAAGTACGACATCACAGAGCACTAGCATGGCTGTAGACTCTTGTTTTTAGCTATAGAGGAATCTGGTCTGTAACGGGAAGTAAACAAGCTGCTATTACTGCTGTGGCATCTCACTTGCATACACATCTAGTAATGTTACAGACAAATTTCCTCTGAGGTGTATAAGAAGGTCAATCTTATCTAGTCTATGGGAATGATTTCACTTCCTGGCCATTTATAAAGTGTAGTAATGGGCAAGCATTAGCATTTGTTGTCTTTTACCATTACATTGATATGAATTAGGTGTAAATACTAACCTAGCTAGCATTACTTTCTCTCAAAGCTATCACGAATAATGTCTGAATAATATCCTTATCCACATTGCTAATCTACCATCATCAGCTAGAGGGGTCCAACCTTCAGCTCTCATGAACCCATTCTTTTCTATGACTGACAGCTCTGGTACAATGTCACCAATCCTCAGAGAGCTGCCTCTATTACTCAGGATCACATCCCTCTCAAAAGCAACAGTCTAAACCTGAGTTGGATTTGGTTTAGATTTACCAGGAGACAGCCTAAGCCTGAGCTTATCTACAACGAACTGTTATTGCTGGGATCAGGAGGAGGTGGGTGCTCCACTAATCTGCCCACCTGTCAACACACTCAGTGGTAAATATACACAGGGATTTGTCCTGAGATCCCTCTGATAGACCTTTAGCTGGAGGCTAAATCTGAGATACAAGATGTATCTGTGATTCCAAGTCACTGCGTTGGAGTGTTTGTGTTTTTGAATCACTGTTGAAAGCAGTTGGTGGTTTGTTGGGCAATATACAAGCAGAGAAACAGCACTCACAAAATGTTAAAAGCCTCCTCTCCTCTGCTGTGAAAACAGTTTGTCATCATCTCACATTCTTGCCATCTGTCTGTCTGACACAGAAGGGGAAAGTACAGGCTTGTACATCCCTGTGCACACCTGAGAGTGTAGATACTTATAGTTCTCTTCCTGTTTACTTGTTAGTGGGATCCATTTAGTATGTTATGTGTCTCTCTGTTTGTGTTTGTACAATATGTTCCATGAATGTTCTATTCAGTCTACATTAGCTGGCTCTTTACAACTTTGCAGTTAACTAAAATTGCAGTTTTAGTTTGTGTGTGTGTGTGTGTGTGTGTGTGTGTGTGTGTGTGTGTGTGTGTGTGTGTGTGTGTGTGTGTGTGTGTGTGTGTGTGTGTGTGTGTGTAAGAGAGAGTTTTTTTAGCTGCTTTAACAGGTCGGATGGGTAGGTCAATAACTACTTGATGGATTGCCGTGATATTTTATAGACATTCGTGGTGAAATTACTAAAATACATGTTTCGCCACTTTCAGACAAGACTTACTTGTCGGTGCTTATAAATAGTGAATTAATAATGTTTACAATCACTGACTACTAGTACTATAATAGGTTACATTAATATGAACATGAAACAAATGTATTGATGTATTAGTCTTTTCAGTCATTGTCTTTTTAATAAAGGATGGTGTGTGTGTGTGTGTGTGTGTGTGTGTGTGTGTGTGTGTGTGTGTGTGTGTGTGTGTGTGTGTGTGTGTGTAAGAGAGAGAGTTTTTTTAGCTGCTTTAACAGGTCGGATGGGTAGGTCAATAACTACTTGATGGATTGCCGTGATATTTTATAGACATTCGTGGTTCCCAAATGACGTATTCTCTAATGATGATCCTCTGTCATCTCATCTATTCCCACCGTGAGGTTGTTGTGTTTTTGGTTCAGTGTGAAATATTTCAACACTTTAGAAAAACTGGCAGAAATTTGGTACAGACATTAATGTTCCCCACAGGATGAATTGTAATAACTTTGGTGATAGGATCATAAAATCTCACAAATGCCTGCACCATCCTCACACAATGTGATACTGTCACACATTTTTCTTGACACTTTTATGCATAAACCCTTTACATATAGGTTACCAAAGACCTTTTCTCTGACAGCACCCTCTGGCCAATTTATACCTTAATTTCACCACGACTTCCATTTCTGTTTTTTTTTAACAATGAACAATACAGCCTCACAGCTGCTAACATGGCTGGAGACAGTGATTCCCTTAACTTTTCATGTTATGTTATGTATTTTAGTTTTGTCTTAATGAGAGTTACTCCACAGGAGTTGTCTCATCTATAAAAAGGTTCAGACAGTCTTTCTTTCTTTCTGCAGAGACTAACAAAATATAGCAGAATAGAATAGGCATATGGCATCAAGAAGGCACTAAACCTTTAAAATTACATTGTAAAAAAAGAAATGCAGTTGTCACTGTGACACCGTCAAGCCAGTACATATTTGCACTGACTATTATCACCCTACCTGCCTACTAAACAAAAACACAGTATCATTTGTGATTATGTCTCAACCCTTTTCACGTCAGTAATTATAGTCAGACATTGTTGGCACACAAACACATTTTTAGAGCAAACCTCAGGCAGCGGCAGTGCCAACCTCAGTGTACCTGAGTCAGCCTCCAGTTCCTTCTTCACCTCCCCCTCTTTTGTTTTTTTTTGTTTCTCTTCCATTCCTCCCTCTCTCATACTGACTAGGCAGGTATAAAGTAGAGGGTGAGGCAGCGTTTTCAGCAGTGCACGAATGGTGTTATAGCTACGATGTGGATGTCAGGCAGTTATTATGAAACAAAATACAGTAGCTGTGATTAGATGAGCAGCGGCCTTCCCTAGAGCTCAAAACAAAAACAAGAAGACTGCGAAGCAGCATCGACGGTGGCAGTTTCTCTTCCGCATGGTTAGGTATCCTGTTTGGTCATGTAAATTTGTGATACAACAGAAAAATAGATTCTCACATTCAATATATTCTATATCATACAAGGACCATGGCAGTTCCCTCATTTGGTCTTCATTCAATGAGCATGTGTAATGTTTACATGTTATTTTTGCTGGGCTCAGTCCTCAAGTAGCTGTTGATTTTCAGGTGGTCACTTGATTGGTGTTTGTGCCAGGATGTCGCTTTGTGCCACATGGGGGAGGGGGAGTGTTGTTGCATGGTTTTGTTTTTCGACAGAACAGAACAGTGTTTGCAAAGCTGAAAATAAAAAACACAGAGAATGACTAACAAATCCATGCCTGACTCACAAACAGTGACAAGGACATAATCTGAAGGGTAATACAAGGGGAGTTCAGTATGTCAACAAACTCCTGGTTCATGTATTGAAAAACTAGTCTACAGTCACACAACTGTGATTTAGGGCGTTTTTTTTAAACATTTGATGCAGGTACTTCTTTTATTTTTCCTTCTTCTCTCTGCCTATATGCTGTATACTACACTATAAAACAGCAGTATCATAAACATGTATTTAAATACATAGCACAAACATTCTCACGATACGTTACATTAAATCCCCTTCAATAAGTTCTCTATGCATGGGGAGGGTTGTGTGTGTTCCCTCTGCTGTTTGCACCTCACTTCCTCCTTTGGTTTCCATCAGCTGAAATTCACACACACACACACACACACACACACACACACACACACACACACACACACACACACACACACACACACACACACACACTCACAAAGTTGATAAGGCCGCAATGGCCTAAAATTATGTGTGATTCAGGGTTTTTGAGTTGAACTAATGAAAGAGATCCTGAATTAAATGATTACTTCCTCATGACTACTTCTACTACATGATTACTTCCTGAAGACAAAAAGTACAGGAAATGTTGTACATTTTAATCAGTATGATGATTTTAGCTGATAACCATTCCATTAATGAATGTGCCAAAAATCTGTGTCCTAATCCTACAAAGAAGACATTGGGTTATGAGAATCTGATAATAAAAACCCACTGGCACATTTACTCATGAAATCCCTTTGAAAGTACACACTTTGATTTTGTTAGAGTGCCCAAATCCTCAATCTTCCTCCCAGCTCACTTTGGAGGGTTTAGGACTAAACTGTGAATTGTGTTAAGTTTCAAAACACCACCATCAGTGAGTTGGGAGGAAAGTTTCCCTGAGGCACTACAACAAAATCAGTCACTACATCTTTAAAGAGCAACTTAACAGATGCTGGTTGAGCTCAGAGGTACAACAGGCTTTCAAACTTTCAACCAGAGAGGGCAGTTAAAACTGCTTTTCAGCCTGGCATGAAGTTGGTAGACCGGAAGCATCCCTGTGTTAAAAAAAAAAAAATCTGCATTGGTGGGAGTTGTGTAGTGGTGAAACAATGAAACCAGGTTGGTTTGAGGAATAGATCCACACGTTTGAAGGCTTATCAGACACCAAAACAAAGCACAGTGGTTTATAATAGACAGGATTTTACAATTCTGAAAAGTTATCATTGTAAGAGTAATTCTATTTTTCATTTTGATGATCACACAGTAAACAATGAGCATGAGAGTATAAAAGAGTGGCTGCATTCAAATGAATGAGGCTGCGTTCTCAACGCGGCCTTAAAGTCAATTAATTGATTTTTGGCCACCAGGGGGCGGTACAACATCAAAACAAGCTGACAGATGCCAGCACATAGAACAGAGCTGTCATTAATGTAGTAACGTTAACTACTATGAGAACACAAAATATCTGCTGCCAAAAAGGTCTATATGCATGCTATATTTAATCTAACAATAACTTTCTTCTCTCACTTTTGTAACTCTCTTCTTGGCCTCCTGTTTGGGGCTGGGAAGGTAGCGTACAGTGTGTTTGTCAGAGCTAAAAGCTTCAAAGTTTCGTAGAGCTGCAGAGCTTGGCAATAATTCTCTGTGGGTCTGTTACAACGAGACACCCCTTTCATATTATACATTGTCTTTCAGTGTTAGTATCAAACATTGTAATTAATGCAGGTTTATGGTGTATAAAGTCTTTGCAATGTTTAATTTGTAGTGTTACTATTCACTTTGTACTGTGCAGTAAATGGTTATACTGCCTGGTCTAAACGTACATTTCTTGCAAGATTTTGTATGGAAGAGTGGCACAATAAAAAGGTTTCTCATGATGGCTTGTTTGTTCAGTATGGTAAAGCCAGTACTTTGAGTGCTGAGCTAGAAAAAAAATGCCTTATTTGCAATTCCCAACTGGGAAATATTTGTATGTTGTCTCTGTGATTACAGTATAATCAGTGTAAATCAAACCTGTAATATGTTGATGACCTGATTACGATTACCTTATTGAACCTTTCCGGTCTCAACATTCTCCACAAACTGAGGCGGCAGCAAACAAAAGCTAATTTCACTCATACTTGTTTGTTGCTGTCGCAATTCGTAATAAAAAAAAAGTGAAATTAAGAGTTTATATCTCTGAAGCCAGATTTTGTCAACACGATAGGGTCACAACCGTGCAAGATGCAGTCATGAAACGCTACAGGTGAGTAGTTAACATCAAAATCTAGGCCAAGTTAGAAGATGGGTTTGGTCCGAGGAAGGGCGCCTAGCCTGAATTTGGCATTGCGGCTGCGTGTGATCCCATTGGAAGATGGTCTCTAGTTTGTTTTTTGTATTCACATCCTGTTTCCCCTCCTCCCTCTCCAACTTTTTTTCTCCCTGCACATCTTTCTGTTAATGTAATCTTTTATGGTTCTCTCAAAATTAAATTAAGACAATACAGAGCAACTCCTTTGACATTTCAGTTTCATCTCAAGCTTGATTTTTTGTCTGAATAATGAAACAGCAGCACTCACACACAAAATACAAACTGATGTAGAGACTCAGTGGAGAATATAACAGACAAAGGTAGTGATTATGTATCAATAAACAGATGTTTGACACTGCTGTTAGGAGCACATTTCTTTGTTTCTTTCTTTTTCAATGTTTCCAATCTGTTCTCCAGTTTTTCAGTGATAATCACAGCACTCCCATTTTATTCACAGTGTTTATCATCATCATTATAAAATGTCACAGTTGAGCTTTGTTGTCATTATTGTTCTTGGCATATAACTCAAAACCTACACAAATAACACCCAGTCAGTAAATACTTCTATCTGTTTCTTTGACAGATATGAAGCATGAGGCTGTACTATTCACATTTGATCCCACAAACAATGCTCGACATGTCTGTCAACACTTGTGCAGATGTTTTATAAGATGTTTTATTGTGCGTCTGTCATCAAAAATGTAATGCTTACTTCTGAAATTTTTTATTTTCTTTGTATAAATGTAAACCTATCAATCCAGGACTTGTATTTCTCCATGTCTGCTAAAGCTTACTGACTTAAGGTTGAATTGATTCATGGTTAATGGGGTACGACCTTGGTCCAAGCTTAGATCTGTAGAGGGGGCTTAGATACACGCAGAAGAACAGATTCATAAAGGCACAGTGCAAGAAACTGATGACAAAGTTATTATTTTAACTATACAGCCTACTGAAAATGGAGATTGCAGAACACTTTTGTCTCATTGGTTTAGCTTCACTCTTGAGCTGCTGTGTTACTACACCATGGCGTTTTTTGTCGTCCCCCGAAAAACGCCCCCATAAGTTGTTTGTTCTAGCAGCAACTACTACCCATATTTACGTTTATAGTGGCGGTGCCATGGTATGGTTGGGTCCTAACCTGACACGTCAGATGGTTTGTTAACACAGAACAGGTTTTTGTGTGATATGTGATCCCGTGTGATCTCGTGATAGTACGGTAATCCAGCTGCCGTGCAAGGTGAGTAGTAGGGATAGACCGATTATCGGTTATCAATTTTATTAACTATTAATAATCGGTATTGCCTTGAAAAACCAGTATTGGTCAATCCCTAGTTAGTAGGGTCTACTTGTCCTCTTAAAGAGAAAGGCCACTGAAAACCAAAAGCCTGAGTGATCACTTTTATTCTACGAATGGTGACAAATTTGTTACTCATCTGTATGTTAATTCTGTATTAGAGTGTATTTTTCTGTAATTTATGTGACTTTACTTCAACAGAAGACACTTCATGGTAAGTGTTGTTCCACATGGTGTTAGTCACTTTCTTTGTCTTTCTGCCTACGCCTGCCTACCGCCTACAAGTCAACATACAGTTTGTACACATAGTTCAGTTTGTACGTACATAGTTCAACATAATAACACAAGCACACCTCTACATTCACTGCAACAATACCCATACTGTCTCATACAAAAGACACACACACGCGCGCACACACACACACACACACACACACACACACACACACACACACACACACACACACACACACAGAGAAAAGAGGCGCAAGATGACTCATGAAAATACAACCATGAGTTCAGGATGACAAATCTGATTTCACAAGAACTCAACATTGGTGTAGCTGCCTACTTAAGTGTTTGGAACACTTTCTCCACTTAAAAACAGAGGAACATGCAAACACACTGTCTTTCATAGACAAACATAGATGAACTTAGACTTGTCTCGCACTAAGAAACCTTTGTTAAATTTTCTGCCTCTCTGCGGAGGGTATGAACTGATTAAAGAAGCTGATTTGTTACACCTGTTGTAGGATATAAATGTAAACCATCTCTATGTGTACTTGATTGGTGCATACGTAAACATTAATATGACAATAAATACAGAAACAAAAATTTCTAGTGCTTCTGAGGAGAAAGAAAATAAATACAGTGAAGATTTACATAATCTAAGTGAGACCCTTTTATTCGTTAGAGAGGCTGTGACTATGGTGTGTAAGGTTCATATAAACACAGGGTAGTCTTTTCTTTTCCAATAGCATCACCCAGTGGAGGAAGAGGTTTATAACAGTTGATGGTCTATAGTAAATTGATGGTGCAGAACCATCTTTAAAAGGCTGATTCCTTCAAATCAGAACACTGTGTCCAGTAAAATAATTTCCTCATGCACATTTCTTTAAAATAAAAACTGTTGTTTCTCTGCAAAGACAGTCAACGAGTGTCCACCCTCAGTGCTCCAGGCCTGAGGGAACCAGCCCTTACATGATTGGTGCAGAGGTGGGCTGGTACTCAGAAGAAGAACCTGATTGGTCCCTCATTTCGAATCGTTGACATGTAGACAGTAGTATGACTGAAATGCTTTTTTAATTGGAGATACTGATGACTCATGCACACACACACACACACACACACACACACACACACACACACACACACACACACACACAAACTAAAACTGCAATTTGACAAAATGAAATGAATAAAAAAATGAAAAATAAAAAAATACATTGCAAGTATTCTGTCAGATTGGGTAAAAAAAATATAGATATTTTACACTGTGTCACCTTTTAGATCTAAAAATGTAAATAAAATGTCCTATTTTTTTTAAATCTGAAAAGCCTTATCTAGTACTCAGTCAGTGTGTGGGCCTTTTCTCTATATTAATAATACCAATATTTAATATGGAATATGTGGATAATTTTAACATTGCTCCAAGACACATGCATGCACACATTATTATTATGAGATAAAACCACACATTGTTATAACGAGGACTTGCCATAGAAAATAAAAATGATAAAAAGAAAGAAAAAACTCACTGACTCACAATCCAATGGGACTTCGCTTCTCTTATCCAGAAAAAAAGCAATTAATCAAAGCATTGTGCCATACTTCTGTAGAGTTTTGATATGCTCACTTCAGTGAACACAAACTGGATAGGCACAGGGTTATGGTGTGCTTCTCATGCTGGCTGCAGACTCCTGGCTGTGCAAAATGTGTTTTAAGAAAAGTGGTAGTTTTCCAGAGATTTGTTGTTGAGTAGAAATTACTATCATCAGTTCTGGGTCTTCATTAGGGGATGACTGATCATCAGTGCGTTGGTCTCTTTAGGGTTCTGCACTTACAAACTGAGCCTATTTGCATTCTATCATATCATAACATAACAGACGTTATCTCAGGACAATTTACAGATAGAGTACGTCTAGACCACACTATAATTAACAGAGACCCAACTATTCCCCCTAAGAGCAAGCATTTGGTGCGACAGTGGCGAGGAAAAACTTCTTTTGTAATAGGCAGAAACGTTGGACAGAACCTGACTCTTGGTGGGCATATAGCAGTGAGTATAATGGAATGACATGTTGAAAAGTGGCAATTATAGTAACAGTAAAGATAATAGAACTATGACTAATAATAATAGTAGTAGCAGTGCAGCTTATGTGAAAGAAAAGTTGAATTCCATTTCAGTCATGGACCTTCATCAGGTATCAAATTCCCAACACGAAATAGCAACATCTTTATAATAATAGACATGACAACTAATCAAAAGGAGAAACCTCAAACACCTCAAACAGTTACCAAAAGTGTGTATTTGTGTGTGTGTGTGTGTGTGTGTGTGTGTGTGTGTGTGTGTGTGTGTGGCAAGTACAGCTGGCAGGAATAGGGAATATAATGTTTTCTTTTGTTTAGTATTAATCATAATTTGTATAATAACTTTCTAAATATTCTAATTCTGATCATCTGTAGTGGACTAAATCCTGGTCCCAATAAAAGGTGATAGACGTGGAGAGAATGACATGTGCACATGGTTTTAATAATGTTGACAAATGTACAGCATAGCTGCTTGTCAGGGCAGGCCGATATGAAGGAGATGGAGCATGGAGGTTACAACTAAATTGGTGTATGGCAGAGGTCTAAAAGTGTCAACACACAAAGAATGGCTTCATTTGATGGCACACAGAAAACAAAAACAAGTCACCAGTATGTACAATAAGGCAGAACATGTATGATAATTCTACTTTAAACATGGAGGAGGGAAAGTGTAGTATTTTCTTTGACTCAATATCATTTACAAAGCAGATGTTAGATATGAAATGGGCTACAAATCATTTGCATGATTGCCTGATGTTTACAATAAACGTCACATTTTCCTGGAGGTGACAATGTAACGCTTGTGGCACAGAACAGACCAGAACCCAAAAGCACGACACAAAGACAGTCATAGTAATGCAAAGATTTTGTCAGCTTTAATACAGAAACAGGCAAAGGTCAAAGCCAGTAGATCAACCTGAAAGACAATCTTAACCAGGTAGAGGGCAGACTGTAAATCATCAATCTGAAAAACAAGCAGTGGTTCAGGAAGACAGAATCAGACAATCAAGGCTGCAAAATAGGGTGGATGCTTACTAGACAATCTGGCAGAGTTCTAGTGGAAATAGGTCTACATAGGCCTACTAGCGGTAGTTGATTGGGTGAAATGGGACGCAGGTGAGTAAGTGGGTGGGGAAGTCAGGTGGTGATTACAGCGGGACAGGGATTCTGTAGGACAGATAGGAATGGCTGGATCGGGAATAGCATGAGAGTTAGTAACAGAGCAATGCAACAGAATGAATGTTGTGATCTGGCTGGAGTTGTGACAGACATGGGGTTATATGATTGGGAAGACTGAATAATAATTGCATTGCTCTGTTGACAAAAATACCCTCTAAATCAAGGACACAGTGAAAACACATCACTTTTAATGATTCAGTATAAAGACAGTTTTGCATGATCTGTAAAGTTCACATTACCTCCAGGTGGTGATAGAATACAAGAATTCATGACCAATAATACATCTTGTTGAAAAAGGATTCTCAACGTGCTTTTATCAATAACTATTTTACAAGAATCTTAATATTTGAAAAATATTAAGATTCTTGTAAACTAGTTATTTTTAAGTATCAACATTAACCTTGAAGCAACTAAACTTGCCTTGACTTTATCTTTACTGATGAATGGAGAAAAACTTAATTTGTGATTTTTGATTGTTGGTTATTTTATTCATCAGTATTAAATCGGGCTGTGAAGTATATGAATTATGTCCCAGATCTTTCACTGCTTTTTGACTCTAATTTGTAGGGCTGGGAGTATATGAATTATGTCCCGGTTGAATTCGTTCATGATACATGATGAATACATCGTTTTATATTGCAATTTCAAGTATTGTGATTCGATGGTATTGAGTATTGTGGTTTTCTTTTCCTTCTTTAATAAAAACAAAAGTTGAATAGTACACTTCTAGAGACAATATATCATGAGACATTTCTAAAAACTAACTGTTTTCTCAAAAGAATCAGTCAGACATTTAAGCGGAGATCCGAGTGAGGACAGCAGTAAACAAAGATAAGGCTGAGCGTGGCGTGGCAGGGCTAGAGGGAACAAAAAAAACAAAAATGTCAGTCAAAGCAGGAAAAAAGGCAATGAACAAAATTCAAACAAGCAGCAACATACAAAAATGCTAGTTGGCTGAGTAGTTATCACTGAGGTTTCAACAACAAACTGGCGAGGGTCGGTCGGTCGGTCGGTCGGTCGGTCGGTCAGACAGGTGAGTGGAACTAGATTGGCCATGCCCAGCCTCTCTTACTGGCACAGACAGGAGAGACAAGACACATACACAGAACAAGAGGGGCAGGCAAAATAGAGGGGAAAACAAAGGGAAGAGCCAAAGCTGTAGATCCTAACATCAACTGTGGAAAATAGAACAAAATTACTCAAGTACCGTACTTAGTTACAATTTTGACGAACTTTGAAAACTTAAAAAAAACAAACTTACACAGTACTTTTATACCTCTACTTTAGTTGAAATATTGTACTTTTACTTCACTAAATTTATTTGACAGCTATAGTTACTTTGCAGATTAAACTTTTACACTCAAAACAATTGTTAAGCTTATAAAATATGGTGTATTGTTATAGATTGAAAGGTGTATATGTAAGGTAAAGCATAACGCTCCACCTTCACCTGCTACAACATTTAAATGCTGATTACATAATAATACACTAATGATAATCCAGTAATATCATATACTAGTCTATTAGTCTACTATTCTCATACAGGAGCCGTTCTGCCTTTTTACTTTTGTAAAGTACATTTTGCTACTAAGGCTCTTGTGTTTTTACTCTAGTAGAATTGTGAAAACAACACATTTTTAATGGGTTATTTTCATCTGGTATTGCTACTTTTACTTAAGTCAAATACGAAGAGGTAAAAACTCCAGCAACACGTAGTACAAAGAACAACTTGCCTTGGAAGTAGGTGAAGTTGTGCCAGAAAACCCTAACATAACATAAGATAAGATAAGATAAGATAGACTTTATTAATCCCGCACTGGGGAAATTCCTGTGCTACAGCAGCTCAAAAGAAAAAATGTACACACATCAGAATAACACAAATACATATTAAGTAGACATAGGCGAAAAAATATAATATATAATAATATAATAGTAATATATTAATATATAGTAATATAATACATTGACATGACACATTGCACAGTTGGAGGTGAC
Organism: Sander lucioperca; assembly: GCF_008315115.2. Classification (NCBI taxonomy): domain Eukaryota; kingdom Metazoa; phylum Chordata; class Actinopteri; order Perciformes; family Percidae; genus Sander; species Sander lucioperca. The sequence goes on along the minus strand of NC_050185.1, from coordinate 17,223,702 downwards.
ACAGAGTAATAAATAATAAACTGTGTCCAGTGATGGCTCATATTGCAGAAACAGCTAGCAGTGCTACATTATGATGTTGTATTAAAGAGTCTGACTGCTGCTGGAACGAAGGACCTGCGGTAGCTCTCCTTCTTGCACTGAGGGTGCAGCAGTCTGCTGCTGAAGGAGCTGCTCAGAGAACTCACTGTCTCATGTAGGGGGTGAGAGGTGTTGCCCATGATTGATGCCAGCCTGGCTAACATCCTCCTCTCCCCCACCTCCTCTATGGTGTCCAGAGGGCAGACCAGAACAGAGCTAGCCCTCTTCACCAGTCTGTTTAGCCTTTTCCTGTCCCTCTCTGTGCTCCCAGCTCCCCAGCAGGCTACTGCATAAAAGATTGCAGACGCAACCACAGAGTCATAGAATGTTTTTAACAGAGTCCTGCACACACCAAAGGACCTCAGCCTCCTCAATAGGGGGAGATGGCTTTGGCCCTTTTTGTACAGGACTATACTTATATAAAATATCTCAATACGTCATTCCCTGACCGATAATTTAACGAAGGCCTGTTATTCAAGTAAAATATGGATTGAAAATGAGTTACAGTTTGGAAACAACTCTGACCTCCTCTTTGATGATGGACTTTATCGCCAGTTTTGATGCTGTTGCAGTAATGTGACCACTAGGTGTCACCGGAGACCATTGATTGAACGCAGTGTGTACAGTGGACACCAGGTGGCTGGGATTAAGGTTTTGGAGCCACTGTGTAGCTAAACCTGCTATACTGTATGCGCACTTCAGGCCCATACAGACACTGATCAACAGCTGAGTGCAGCCACCAGGCGCTGCAACTGTTTCAGCATAGTGTCCCCTTTTCCTGCTGAATCCTGCATGATCCACTGCGATATGAATAGGACAATCTGATGGCCAATTCAGTTGATGTGAGTGTAAACATTCACCATTTTAACTGCTTTCCTTAATCTGTTGTAACTGTAGGCAGGGCATTGCACACGGGAACAGTGGGGAAATAATAATCAGCAGTGACAGCAGCTTGCAGCTGTCACATGTTTGGTAATTGTATATTGCCTCCAGTTAGCTTTCCATGCAGCTTTTCTATTTTTCAGGACAATAACAGATGTAGACAACACATCCATGATATAACTCAAGGTTGGGGATTTAAGAAATTTCACCATGGCTGTCATCATCCGCTAGATTCAAATTTAATTGGAAAAGCAAGCATCATCAATAAGTGCGAGGAATGATCAGGGATAGCAAGAGGCTATGTCACCTTCAGGGACTGGCTGGGCTTTATCAGAGCAGTGCAGAGGTCAGCTGCTGCCCTGTGTCTGCCTGTCCTCCAGCCTACTTGATACCAAGCCTCATTCAGCAGGCCAAGGCTGACATTAGTGCTGAGACGGAGCAGATATGCAGCACAGAAGAAGACACATCCTTGTAATTTACACCACAGATCAGAGATATGTCTGTGCTGCTCTGCTCATTTCTATGTGTGTGCTCAGGCTGACAGTTGGTAACTCAGTCTGAATGAAGCTCTCTCCCATGAGGAAAACTGTGTTGTTGACACCACAATGTACAGTATGTGTGTGCCTTTTAGGTTTAGACTGCAGTGCTTTGTACACATCAGCCATATTCTTATGTCACTGGGTTTTCAAAGCACATAATCCTTCTTATATAAATGGTCTTTTTTTTTTAACCCTGAATAGGAGTATGTGAGAGATGAAGCAGCTGTATCTAAATAAAACAGGAAGTCAGTGATGCATGTAGAGCAATCATGCTACAACTTTCAGTGTACCTCCACCAAGGAGCTTCAATACACTGCTTGTTTGCATACAACCAGAGTAGGCTAAAACATGCATGATGGGTAACGGTTTTGATGACGAGTCACACTTCATAGGAACAGCTTATTGAGGCCTGCGTCATTAGACGTTTCCCCACTCTATTCAGTTGTCTCTCTACATCATAACGTAACATAAAATTGTGCTTGTATGAGTAGACAGCAATGGGTGTTAGCACACAAGACTCACCTCCAGAAAGATGAAAATCACTTGTTCTATAAGAAAAAAAGCAGACGTATAGATTCTTGTATATTTTATCATCTAGGTTTTACTTGTTTGCATTGATTTTGGCAATGCTGATATACCAGTGGAGAAAGCAGCTTGTTTTGGCTTCTGTTTAGCCCATTCTTATCTGAACACTACTCTTCACGCATATAGTTTATACTCAAAATAATTGTGTATTAATGTATACTAAAATCAGTCTGCCCTCACCAAAAGACCCATTTAATATTGGGAGGAGGAAACCTGCAAAACATTAGCAATACAAAACAGATTTATTAAAAAAAAAAATGTTTATTGACATCAGAAGCAATTTAAATTTCAACAAGGCGTTTTCTTTTCTTATTCTTGCTATTACAGTGGTACATAAAGATCAGTAAAACAACTGTGATACGTCAATTTTGATAACATGTAATTTGAAATAAAAACACACAAGGAGAAGAAAAAAAAAAAAAAGAAGAAACACTCAGATCTAACTCAAAGTTTTTTTTATGTGCTGTGCACCTCTAGCTAGGGTAAATACTGTAAGCCCACCCCTTTACACTGTACCAGGCAAGATAGTGGTCTAGGAACTATCACTGAAAAAATAAGACTGGCAGAAAGATACAGACACAGTACTTGCGTAGTGTCAACTATACAAAAAGGAGAAAAAAACTGTACAGCATAAAAACAACCGATATACACAGCCTTTTTTGTTGTTTTTTTTCCTACCCCTTGGATACTAACATATTTTCTTTCAATAAGTGAAGTGTGTACAAGGGGGTTAAATGCTTTATAAACAAGAAAATGACCACTACATATGTCACTCTGCATCTACTCGTCATCATCATCATCATAGTCATCCTCATCATCATCATCATCGTCATCATCGTCATCTTCCACCTTCTTCTCTACCTTGGCCGGGGCTTTTGCTGCTGCTGGACCGCCACTACCGCCCGTTTTGCCCTTAGCGCGATATGCTGCGACGTCCTGCGATGGAGGAATGACATTTTATTTAACTAATACAGAGACCCATACAGTCATTTCTAATGATAGCTCACAAGTGAGAGTCAATAGCTGTGTTTCCATTCAATTGTCAAGTGAACTTTAGAAACGTTGCAAAAAAAAAAAAAAAAGTGAATTAGGTGCATTTATCATCAACTGGTTTGGCGCAAATGAACTCGACTACAGCGTAGTTTGGTCAGAGGTTGGTGCTATAGGCTACGCATGGCTGTAACATGCCAGAAAACGGAGTAGAAGAAGTAGAGGTTGCTAATCGGAAACAAAACATCGCATTGGCCATCTAACCACAAAATGAAGAGGCCTTAAGGAATTTGGTTCAATTGAGCAAGTTTTGTCCTGTGAGTTACATGTTCGCTATATTAGAACTTATGGCAAAGGAGTTTTCATATTCCATTTGGCGAATCAATTATTTTCCGACGAAGTAAAAGCATAAAAATTGAGGAAGGTTTATTAAGTTGTGCAGTTTGCATTCAGCTTTTCTAATGCGATACAAAACGTGCATCAAAATAGGTGAATGGAAACACGACTTAATACAACAGATCACCATGTCTTTACCTTCTCATACTTCTCCTTCAGTTTAGCTGCCTTTTTCTCAAAGGGCTGCTTGTCCTCCAAAGCGGTGCCATTCCACATCTCACCCAACCTCTTGGCAACATCTCCAATGGACAGACCAGGGGTCTCGCCTTTCACCTTAGGGCGAAACTCTGAGCAAAAGATGAAGAAGGCAGATCTGGAAAAAAAGAAGAAAAAGAAATTAGCTTGTCATTTATACAATGTAAATGTGCTTCATACTGTACAGCTGCTCGTGATTCAAAATTGTTTTGAATTTGAACAGTTTTTGTTTCAAGAGCAAATAAATTAACTGTTGACTTCCAGTACTTACGGGGGTCTCTTGGGGGCATTAGGGTCCTTGTACTTCTTCTTCTTGCCTTTTCCCTGGGCTGGAACAAAGTTCATCATCTCCTTCTCATAGCGTACCTTGTCCAGCTTGGCCAGATCCTCAAATTTGCCCTTCTCCTTGCCAGACATCAGCTGAAAACAAAGAGGTTACTTGCTGATGGTACTGTGTGGGCATCTTGAGTGCAACTAGTCAAGAGCTGTAAAATGACCAAACAACATCCTGCACCTGAATTATCTTGATGCAATGATTCCAATCTCAAGAATAAAATTTGAAATTTAAGAAACAGAGTTTATTTATACAGTTTATCATCCATCCTACCTTCCATCGCTCAGAGCACTTCTTGGAGAACTCCGCAAAGTTAACCGAAGCTTCGGGGTGTTTCTTCTTGTGCTCCTCCCGACAGGTCTGGACAAAATATGCATAGGAGGACATCTTGCCCCTTGGCTTTCCTGCCTCTCTCACCATCTTGACAGCTTGACAGCAGTATCTAAAAACAAAGGTTTAGAATTAGCTTACATGAACAGATGGACAACTGGCTGGGGTGTTGTGTTAAATGGTCCAAATTCTGTATCCTAAAAGCTTTATAGACGAAATTTTTTTTTTTTTTTTTTTTAAATAAATAAAAGTGTATTAATTATATCTTAAATCCATAATTCTAAATATACATTGTATAGCAGGTGAGATGTACTAGCATGTCATAACAATGGACACTTCTTTTATTTTTCTCTATTGACCACTAGTATTGATACGCTACCTAGGTGACCCGCCCTCCTAGCTGTCAAACTGCACTAAGTTAGGACCCGTTAAAAACAGTCCGATGAAATAAAGCCGTACGGCACAGACGGGGCTATGCAATGAAAAGGAGTTTATTTATTGAAGTAATCTGCGCAGTGGACTTTAAATAAAACGCAGTGGTCAACTCCCAATGAGGTGGTTTGAAAATGGCTAAACACATCGCTAAGGATTCAAGAATAAAAAAAACACAAAAAATAAAATAAATATATTTTTCAATGCAACGACCCACTTTCCGTATCACTTTCACATGAAAACTACAAAAGTTCCCCAAGTGCAACTGCATAACATACACCTTAGCCCTCTGTGTGACTATAACAGTGGACCTGGCTCTTAAGACAAAATGACAACAAAAAAAATACCTAAAACCTCATAAGCAATATTAATATGACTTCTGGAGACACCCTGTTTCATTAATGTTCATGTTTCATCAAACAAATAACTTTGACACAAAAAAGACACATATTTTACATAAAGGCGTATTTATTGAATATAACACTTAAAAACTGCGATTCAATGTGATTTGATAATCTTATTTTATCAGTATTCATTTTCTCTTAATCTAGAAATAATTCCACAAGATTTGCGAATAGTGTTTAAAACTGCTCAATTTTCCCTATACATGTTCCTATTAAATGCTACTGTAACTCCCAGTTAAGCTGTGTCGACCGAAGTAGTAATGGCGCATAGGCTTTCGTTGAGGAAAAGGAGGTCAACAACGACAGCAATATTTCTTCTTCCATTTTGTGAGAATGCCTTCTTCATGAAAGAAAGTCCCCATCAAATGTCTCCTCCCGCCCTTCAGTTCGCTTTGCAACACGACAAATATGTCTGGAAAGCCGGCGATCTTGACAAAATATTTCCCCGATTGATTCCTATTGCACTAGCCGGTTTGTATAGTAATACATTGGGTCTGTGCTGTGTCTATGAGCGGGCTGTGCTACTGCCTTGGTTTCTATGAGCTCCTAATGGCCGCTCGTCTTCATCCACTAACATGGAGAATATGGCTCCTTCTCTTTGTGTCAACGCACAGCCATTGCACTGCATGCAATAGAGGGCAGAGCGACCGCGGCGACCACTTAATTTCAACCCCCGATTAAAAGGTTTTAAAAGCATCGGAAAAATCTCGCAATGGCGTCGTTCTAATCACGAAAGATTGAACTTTATTTTGCCGTCGTTACATTTTATAGTTACGGGCTTGTTTCTCTAGAAAACACGGTTAGAAAAAGTTGAACTGAACTGCGCCTCTGTCACTAGCTTCCCATTTGCCTCGCTGCCTTGCCTCCTATGCGAATACAGTCAGCCATTACAGTAAAGCGCAGATCGTGAGGTAATTTTTTCGCCGTCTTCTCTCGCGAATTATGACAAACAAACATATGACCATGTATACTTTAAGACGGTCTTTCTTTTTCCTATGTTTTTATAAATTTGAATTTGTATCAAAACCCCGGACACTTCCCAGTCTTCACATGACAGGCGTTCAGCTTCGCAATGCACTGCAATGGCTAGCAAACGGCGAGTCTTCTACCATTGTCGCTAACCGTGTTGTCCGCTATACATTCCTGAATTTTTACGCGATATCTATTGTTTGATTTGGCTCCATTTTGTATAAATGATACGACAGTAATATACAAAATTATTAGCATTTACCAAAATCAACGTTTTTCGTCGAATTTCGTCAAGGTTAATATTCATTTCTTCTTTTTTATAGAGCGTCTGGTCCACACTCCCAGGTAGGGCAATGTAACGTTACCTACTTAGCGCCGCTATTTTGTTGTTTTTTGACGTTTCACCGCAATCAAATCATTTACAAACAGTAACAGGTTTCGCATTCGATCATAGAAAACACATAAGTAAGATATGTATAAATGTTATCTTCATTATCATCATTACGAACACTTAACATTTCGGAATGTGATACTTACCTAGGGACTATCACTGGATCTCAATGCTCTGCAATGGCTGTGTGTGAGGGAACACAGGGCGATACGCAGTGTCTTCAGTCTTCAGCTCTCTAACATTACTCTCGGCGGGGCTCTCACGCCATTGGCCGGCTCCCAGTCTGGCGCTCATCCGATTGGACAGAGGCTTTTCATTGTCCTAATAGAAGACGAGTTCCCATTGGCTTCCTTTTGTGAAACGTCACTGAAGTTTTCTGAGGCGCGTGGATACAAAAATATTCCTGTCCCGGCATGCTGGAGCTGGTAGTAGTGTAGTGTGTTTGCCATAGTATTGAATTCACTACGTTGAGCACAGTGTACAGTAGGCAAGTTAAATGAATGAGACAACGTGGAGCGCTTGTAGTCAGTGAACGAGTCAGCTGTAAAAGTTGTGCGATTGTGTTAGATGGACTGTTCCCCTCTTCATCAACCGGCTCCATACATTCTCCTCAATACACGTGATCTTATTTGCAAATTATGACTTAATAAATGCATAAAGTGAACTTCGCTTATTCACGTGTAAAAGATAGCAGACGCGTTTGCTCATCCCATATGGGATAGTTAATCACTGGAGATGACATTTTAAATGATTTGGCTCCGAGTTAGAATGAAAACACAATAACGATTCAGTTAATGGCCTCCTTTTAATATAAGTCGCGATTTTCATTTCCAGGCCATTATTGAGGAAAACGTCAATACGCTAACTATACCACACTTTGTTTTAGTCTTTCCGACAAGTATAGCATACATAATAATTACTTTTAGCTGGCACTTAGTCAGTGCTACGTTTGCTTCTAGCCTGTGTTCTAATATACAGTATGAATGTATCAGCAGGCATCACATCATGATAAATACATTAAATATGTATATACTAGGCCTTGAGATTAATTGTTTTTATTTTTTCCCAGGACAATATGCTTTTTAGTCAAATTTGTATGGGCTTCATATACAGTAGCTGATTGAAAGATGATAGTGTGCTCATCCCTAATTAAAACTAATGAGATCAAAGAGTTGTTGTACAGTTTAAGACAACATTAGTGAAGAAAGCAGTTTATAGTTAGAAGGAAGTAATTTGGCAATAATTTAGGGCTACAGAATGTTTTATTATCTTTTATAACAATTAGACAGAATGACATATTGCTTGCAGGCCTGTTGTTTTGCAATAATATATTCAAACTTGCCAATTGCAGGTCCCATAGAAATAACAGGTCTGTATGATAGCATAGCAGTAGGCTTTTCACTCCCAACCCCAGATGCATTGTTCTGTGCAATGAAATGGTTAAAGCCCTAAATATAACAATATATTTAAATTGAAAAAGACAATAGTGAAAATCCATTCATTTTAATGCAACCCATTGTTCCAAGCCATATTATATAAACAGATCAGGGCTTTTAAAACAGTTCATGGATTAGACTTTTTTTTATGAAATTACATGTTGGACAAGATTAAAAACTAATATTTTACTTAACACTAACAATATCCTCCTTTTTGATAATTTCATACAGATTTGCCTACATTATTTATACTAGCTATCTTCTCTCATAAGGTTTTCACAGTTGTTCCACCTGTTTTGCTCTCATATGTATCTTATACAAATTCAACAACACTCTAAAACTACATTTTGTTGTGCTGCTGTTGAACAATTTGGCTCATTAGCTCAGTCAAGAGATGTCAAGAGGTCATACGATTGTGTATTTGCTTGTTTGTCTGATCAACAAAAGGTTGCATAGATATTCATTTTGCTGTGCACATTCGTGCTATTCAAAGAAACTACTGTGATGTGTTTGATGACCCTGTGACCTTGCTCTAGCACCACCATCAGACAAAGACTAGAATTGATTTAATTTGTTTTCTTCTTTAACTGTCGTTATCTCCGGACCCGTAATATGTACGGCCACACTTGCTGTGCACTAATTGAACATATCCTAACTAGGGGCAATAACTTACATTTTATATAGGAATTGTGCACATGTATTTTGCTGTTTAAATTCATGTTTCCTGTAGGTAGGATACTGATTTTTGTGACCTAGTGACCTGAGCTTTAGCGCCACCATAGGTAAAATGTCACATATAAACAGAGGAGAAAAGGGCGTGCATTGAGCAAGCAGCCTGCAAAAATTTCAGGACAATGCTTTCTGACTGTGAAAGGGGCCTTTCTCAAGATGACTTGCTTATTTCACCCAAAGTGGAGATAATGCAATTATCTGACTTTAAATGCTTGTCTGTGTGTTTAAATGTGATGGTGGAGGGTGGGGTGCTAAAATAAAGAAAATGTCCATGTTCATTATGATTTGCAGCATATGCTCACTGAAGGTAATATTATAATCATACATGCTGAAGAAATTATTAATTGTTTTTATGCATTGTTCTATATGCATTTAATGAATAGTCTAATAAATATCCGTTTGCTTAGCAGCTAATAAAGAAACAAAGAAAAATGGCTGACAGAGTTTATTCCTTGAATTAAGAATGGGAAGGGTGAACTGATTCCAAATGCCAATCACAACCCAGACTCAGGCCACATGTCTGCCTGTGATGCTGCCTGTCTGTGTCTCATTTTGCATCAGAAGATGCCATGGCAGAAAGCTATGAGGCTAGGAGGCGGCCGGTTCATGCATTCTAATGAGCACTCCCTGAGAAAGAAATGCAAATTAATTTTGTCATCAAGAGGAAAATAGAGGACAGGAGAGCAGCAGATACAGGAGGGGCTTAAGGGAGGAGGGCACATGCAAGAGGCGGGATTGGGTTGAGGAATACGTGTGTGCACGTCTGTAAATGTGTATGTGGGTTGGGGGAGTACAAGAGCAGGAGGTGTGAGACTTGGACTGTATTATAATACCAGAGTGAGGGGGATGTAATCCCCATCACATCCCCACCTAACCAACTCCACCCTTCTACCTCTCAAATAAATAAATAATATCAGCCTTATTTACAAAACTAGATAAGTAAACTACAGACTTGATGAAGGATAAGTGTATACTAGTATTTCAAAACAGAAGTATCTCAGGTCACTTATTGCTGCAATTACATCTGAAATAGAACAGAAAATTAGGCTAATCAGTTTGAGTCAATCCATCAATTTGTTAAATGTGAAAGGTTTCTTGCTCTTCTGTTTCATATCAGTAGAAAATATACCAGTTCTGCTGTTCCCAATTAACTCAATCTAAGCCAGTTTAATGATTATCTATTAACAAGTAGGCCTACTACTACTACTACTACTACTACTACTACTACTACTACTACTATTAAAATAGTAGTAACAATAATAATAATAGTGATAATATCGTTGACAATGATATTGAAAATTAGAATTGCAATTAAATTTACGTATTTTAAGACTACTTTTAAGTAGTTTATATTTCACTCATAAAAACATGGAATTCACGATTCATATTTCCCTTCTAAAATTATGCTTTAAAAGACTAGAAATAATTATGCTAATTGCCTAGACCTATTGCTATTTATGATAATTAATAACGAGATTAAATGCAGCATATCTTTTATCGCGTCCGTGTTCATGTACACCGATTAATCCCCGTCTCATGGGCAGTGCTTCACAAACCTACAGTAGCCTACCAACATGAACAATAACTTGAGCGCAGTCCATTGCAGTTTCCTTGAAGTACCAAGTGGGGGCCAGCGGAACCATTGTCCGTCAGAGGGGGAAGACAAAGACCGCTACACAAGCGGTAGCGATCTGAACAGAACGTTTCTAACACGAACTGGCAAAGGGATGCACATGGACTCACTCTGCATGCAGGGATTAACAAATACAACTCTGTGTGGATGAATTTCGCGGATCAGCATCGTAATATAAAATATAATTTAAATTTGGTGTCGGTACGTATACGTTTTTATTCACGAAAGCTGAAAATGAGACCAACGACTGAAATGAATGCCCGGCTTAGGCTAATATGTTAGCATGCTAGCCGCCAGGTGCAGAGGCTGATAGTTTAACGTTAGCTAGTTATTGCATGTAACGTTAGGGTTGTCAATGGACTTAAAATTGAGTGAATAATGTAACTTTATTTGCCATTGCAGATGCATCTTAACATTTTGCCCTTAAAACGTACGTATATTACGAGTGTGCTTTTCAACAGTTACACCCATAGACTCCTGTGCTCTATCATAGGTGGTGCCTACAAACATCTTTCTATAGGAGAGGGATAGGAAAACAGCTTTGGTCCTGGATTATTTCCTCTAATATCGTTGATATTAGCATAAACTGTTGATGTAACATACGTAACGTTAATCCTAAACTCCATTACAACTACATTTGGACCAAAACGTTTTTGAACAAACGTAGAGTAGGGGTAGACAGTATGAATACAATCTTGTACCATAATATAACGTTGTAGTGGTATACGTGCAGTTTAGTGTCCCAAATTATTTTCCAAAAACTGAGTGTCCCAAATGATGAGGGTCTTATTTGAGACAGGTTGCCCTAACCATAACCCAAAGGACATTGCATGGGGAATTTGGGACACTAAACTGCATGTATACCTATTTTTTAGCATTGCCTCCAATATAACTAGAGCTATTAAAGTGAGTTATCACTGTATAAACAATAAAGAAAAGCTTGGTTTACAGATTTCTATAGTCTCACGGTATGTATAATCTTATGTTCTTACTCTAAAGTAGAGTGCATTTGCATTTACCTCTATAACTTGTAAGCATTGAGTAACATTGCCCTATGTGGTGCTGTATTGTTCTCTTCAGCTCCTTTGGAGGTGAGCCAGGTTGCAGTGACATGGTAATATGTTTTGAATGGCACCGGACAGCTGTGGACCAGAAGAGCAGCAGTGGTTTACCAATGACTGGTGAAGACACTGGTTTGGGGGCTTTGGCCTCACCACTGGTGGGGTATTTGGGAAAAGTCAGTAGAGCTCATGTTTTCCTCTAACTGTTGTCACTTGCGCAAAGCTGAATTATATTTGAAAAATACTGTGACTGGGCAGTACCAATCCAAACAAAAGAAACAAAACACAAATGGAAATCTTTGGTAGTAAAAGGCGAAAGTTTTTGGTTGTCTTGAAGCATATAATGATGTGTGGAATCAAAGATTGTTATATTATGTACATTATGTGAGAAACTGTGTACTACATAGAAAAGTTACTTTTTATATGTACTTGACACCTACTGATAGAAAAAAATTGCTCCACATTCATCCTGACTAAACTGTCACTTACACTGATATTGATGAGCAGAAACCTGAGGCTAAAGTTTAGAGAGGAAAAAGGCAAACACTAAAACCTAACAATTACTTTCAGCAGTTCTTACTCTTGTATGTTCCACTTCTGCAAGGTAAATCAAGTAAAACCTTCCTAAAGTCTTTGGTTACTCGAATGCATGTGTACAGATGAGTATTTAAATGTGTTTGGAAGAATCTAATAATGAATGCTGCTGACAGCGGTGGAGAGATGGAGATGCTAAAAAGTGGCAGTAAAAAATCCATTCATCTGATGAAAATGTATATAGGTTAGAATTTAAGTTTGCATGAATGGCGAAAATTTGTTTTGCCCAGCTTTGCATGTTTTTCACCTGTTTGATAACTTAACTCAGCCTTTTGTGTGGAGGTCAGTGGTCTTTATTAATACCACATCATCTTAATGTTTTTTTAAAGGTTCAGCAAAGAGCTGCTTCACTGGAGTATTGTCCCTGGTGTACTTCGAAGGGCTTGACCTATGTTCTGCGCTCTTTCCGCATCAACCTCCAGGAGTCAATCACGCTCTGCACAAACCCACAGGTAAGGCCCGGTTTACATAGCCTGCAGCGGCCCTCAGGCTGGCTGGCGAAAAACGCATTCTTTTGACTGGGCTAGTGCGTTAAGGCTGCAGCAATGGGGGCCACAGTGGGGGGGTGCCGGAAAAAAAAAAACAGCAGCAGCCTGCGGCAAAAGAAGATGAGACAGATACAACTTTTGGAGAAACATGACAGGGCGACACAAAAATGCAAATGGACCATTTAGTTGACACTCCTACTGCCGCACAACCCTGCGGCACATACACACAGATGAACAGTGTTTCATGTCTTTTTTGCTATGTGCCATGCTAACTTTTCTGTATCCATTCCCATAGTGCCTCTTCCCTCTTGTCAGCCAGTCCTTGGAGGATGTTTTGGCGAGCTTGGCTCCTGTGGAGCCCACTGTTGGGGAAAAAAGAAAACATCCCTTTGCACTGGAAAAGGAAGAGCTGATTAGACCCGAACACAAACGCTTGCGATCAAGTGAACTTGACAGTCTTGGGCCTCAAAGTATTACAGACACACTTATCAGCCAAGTAGAACATGGTGCTGTAAACGTTGTCAGTAGTGGCCAACATGCAGCACCCAAGACAGACGGTGGAAAAGTAAATGGATACAGGGATTCTCCAGTTACAGAGACAACAGGATGGGAGTCACTACACAAGGGTTATGCTTTGGACCAGGAACCAGAGAATGCTGCTTGTAAAGATACTTTTGTATCTCCTACATGCATGACACCAGCTGGACAACTGCAGTGCTCATCAGAAGCCTTGTTAACCTCTGATGGGGATGAGCCTGAGCTTTCTCCTCACCATGGTGCTCTTGGTACATCAGAGGCAGAGGATGACTTCAAGCAGGTGGTGAGTTCTTCTGAGGTGCTGAACAGACGCTGCCGTCTGGACTCCAGTCAGTCCTTTTTCACAAATGGGGACATCTATTCGACTGAAATTAATATTTCATCGCCACAGCACAACGAACAAGCAGCAAGGACGGAACAGAAATCACTGTCTGCGGACATCACCACATGTAAGGACATAGGAGGCTTTAAGTCAGCAACTGAGGGTTTGTCCACTACCACGATAACAGAGTCGGAGAAGCTTGTATCTGTTCCGAATCGGCTTTTCTGGAGGAACAGCGACAACTTGTGTTGGCTGGACTCGCTGCTTGTTGCTTTGGTAAACTGTAAGAGTTTGGGAAAGTGTAAACATAAAGATGAGCCTCAGCGGTCATCCGTCTGGCAGCTGATGACAGGATATGAAGACATTTGTACTGCCATCCAAATCCATCAACAGACTGGCAGAGGTAAGTTAAACAGATAATCTACACTATGTCTGTGAGTGTAATATTGCAACAGTCTGTGTGGTATTTTTTTTAATTTGTAGTAGTGCATCTACAATCAGCAGAACGTTAGTAATATTTAATATCCTCTATGCTTCTATTGTTCTTGTTTGTAAAAATACACTAATCTTAAAATGCCACTTAAACTGCTAAGTCACCTATATTTTCCTCTTTTTCTGCACCTCTTGTGGTATCTAGTCATGCGGATTGTTGTCGTTTGAGGTTTTAAGATAATCACTGAGATTTCTTCTTCTGCCTCAATATAATGGATGTACTTGTACTGAAACAAAACATTGAGCATTGAAATATTACAGCAATATGACTTTCCTCCATTGTACTGGGATGTTAGCAGAGGTTTGACAGGTTGATACATCAATATCTGGGCACAAGTGAAACAGTCTGCCTTTCTAGATACCACAAGGGTTAAATGAGAACATGTTATGGATTTTTTTCATTTGTGATTTTGGTGAACTGACCCTGATGTGTTTGCATGAAGTGAAAATATTTCGGATGAGCACAAATATCTTAGTGCCGTCTGACTGTAATAATTCTTACATCAGTAAAACAAAATGGCAAATCCTATTGACTAAAAAGCATTTTAAGTTCATTTACTGATGAAACATTTTTGTTTTAATAATATAATGCAATGCATTTGTGTGTGTTGTTTCTGTTTAGATGGCATTGTGAGGGTGCCAAATGAAGTGCTGCAAAAGGCCAATCTGGACCTACAGAGTCTCAGGATGTCAGTCTTCAAACTACTGCAGCCCAAGCTGCATTGCAAACTGGGTAAGCGCAGACACTGAAGACACGCCATCTGCACCAGCCAGGCTGAAATAAATTAAGTATAGGAAAGTGATGTTTTTGGACATTCTTAGTTGCTGTCTGTCTCCACTGACCCACACCACCGAGAAGCAATTCAAGACCTTTAACATTAGGTACGGGTTCAGGCCAGTGCCAGCCAAAAAGTGGTCTGAACAAATCTGTGAGTAGGTATCAGGAGATGATACAACCGCTCAGAAATGTGTTAAGACATGCATTCTGAATAGATATGCGTCATTCGCCGTGTGCACTATTTAACATGGGTTTCTATTGGATGCGACGAGAAAGGCAAACTTCACTTATTGAGTGCTACTTTATCGTTCTTTTTTTTTTTTTTTTTTTTCAACTTATACTTCCTTCATGCGATAATGACCAGGGCCGGACCAGGTTTATCTGACCCTTGTTTAACTCTTCTCTTTTAACAATTCAAACCAAACCAGTCAACAAGGCTTGATCCCCTGTCATGACAATTCAAATGCGACCTGGCTCACAACCCGGGAGCGATGCAAACCAACTACCTCACGTGCTGGAAGTGGGTAGGGGGGTTTTCGTCATATTCAGGAAACGGCTAATGTTGTCGCATACTTCAGTCAGCTGGACACCACCAGAACTAGTGTTTTCAGGGATGCAAACACATCAGGGGGGAAAAAGGTGACAATGCGATCCCACTAGAGGGGTCCAGGGGCATGCCCCAAAACCTGCAAGTCGAGCAGGCAAAACACTCTGCTTCTGAAGCGCTCCCGGCGTGGTATGATGCACGGCGGAGAACGAAACAAAACCACGGCGCAACCCTGGTTTTGTGCTTAAATTCGTCATTGAACAGTAGGCTCTCTGCCTACAGCAAGCGAAGAGAGAGAGAGAGCGAAACGAGCTGTGAAAGATGAGCTGAGAGCTTTTTTCCCTGATTGTTTTACAGTGATTACGTTCTGAGACACAAATAAATAACCATCAATTATTCAACAGATGATTTTCTGGAGACAGGTGTTCTCAGTTAAAGTTTTCTCCTCTGCATTTCATTCATTGCAGGTACAGCATTAAACAAGGAAGTATGCTACTCTAGTATCAATTTATGACCATTTTAGGACGAGAGAACCGTTCTCTCATATTTGATAACATTAAAAATAAAGTTAGGCGTTGATGTCTGCTTCCCGACTCTTTTTAAAAAAAAAAAAAAAAAAAAAAAAAAAAAAAGAAGAAGACAGATCCGCGTGAGAGAGCACATACAAACAGGCTTGGAGGAAAACGACACGCTGACCGATTCAGTGTTTTTAGCTGAGCTAGACCAGAGAATATTCAGTTAAAACAGATCTGTGATGCTGTTTTGCCCTCATTGTTCTCTGTGAAGTTTGCTGGAAGTTATGTAATGTAACCATGGTGCGCTGAGTGATCACTGCACTGGTGCTCACCAAAATCATAAAAAAAAAAAAAAAATAGCCTTTTAAATGCTACATCGTTTGTTTTTAGCCGGTCAGATGGTAACTTAGGAGGCAATTTGGCCTTGTGTGCTCTGATAAATTTGGCATGCAGTTAACATGCCAGTCTTAATGAAGTTTTTGTGAGAACTCAACTAGTGCTGCCACTAACGACTAATTTTCTAATGATTAATCTTTCGACTCATTTTTCGATTAGTCGACTAATCTTAACGCCTAATTTAAAAATGAAGTGGAAAAAAAATCGTTTGTTATTTCGTCCGTTTTATTTTGAACTCAACTGAAGGGCCAAAACATAAAATGTCACTTGTGCCATAAACAATATAAATAACTTAAATGTTACCAAATAAAAAAATGACATAAATGCAGATATAAATGTAATTTAAAAAAAATAATAATAATTATCGATTTTCAAATATTGCACCTGTCAATACAGAACAAAATATTATGTAGCCTATTTTGCCGTCAATACTGCCGACGTTGTCTTTGCTGTAATCAAATCATATATATTTATGTTTAACATGAAGTATACTACTGCTTGAGTGTAGTAAATCAAGAAACATACATGTGTACAGACAAGGCTAGCAGCAGCAGCGCCGCATCAGACACCTTTCTGGTGTGTAAAGACAAAAATCCACGCAGCAGCCACACAACAGAAACACCACGCAGCCGGTGTGTAGCTGCTCGCGTTTACACTTGCGTGCATGGCAGGGTTTAAAACATTACTGCAAAAGTCTAAGTAGCCTGTTTAACATCCAAAGATATTCATTGTACTTGTCAAGAGTTAATAAACAGTACAGACTTGCTCGCCGTTTCATTAATAATCATATACTTACGTTCAGAGGCGGAGTCGGGACTTTTCCCGGTGGGCCGGTAGTGTTTCGAGGCCACAAGGGCCGGTCTGATAATAGTTATACATTGCAAGTTCTTAGCAGCACCATCCGGCGGCCTGGTGTGCCGCGGCCGCGCCACTGCCCGCTGGTCAAACTATGCAGCCTCTGCTCAACTCGTACGGCGAAGTTACAGACCACTCTTTTACCAGCCTCCGCCATTTTTCAGGCGGGGTGGAGGGGGAAGAAAAAGGAGAGCCGATTAACCAGCAGGGCGCGCACAGCACACAGACTAGTGTGGAGGTGAATTACAGCGAGCCGTTTGAGTCGGGAGACCAAAAATAAATAGGCAGTCAATAGTAAAACGACGACGTCGACTAAAAAAAATTGCCGTCGACTTATTTTAATGGTCGATTACGTCGAATAAGTTGACTAATCGCAGCAGCGCTGAACTCAACTCCTGGCTTTGCTTTGGAAGAAGAAAATAACGGGAGTAACAGTAAATGAGTGCTGTACAGTGGATCTTACCATGTGGGTTTCGAAAAGTAATGATAAATATTTGGAAGTATTTAAAGAAACTTAACGAACACCGGCGCACACACCAGATGCCAGCCACCACGTCTTCTGTTTACTGATAGACAGCGTTTACACAGGCTCTGACACACTTTCTGCACTCCGTGTCCGCGGACAGCTGTAGGCTTGTACCGATGTTGATGTTCTGTGCATTGTCGTGCAGATGCACATGCACATGCAGCCACTTTCCTGAAACCGCTTGCAGGACTGACACAAGTCCACAGAGGCCCGTGGCGTGTATGTCGGAGCCGGTCTCCAGCGCCTCCACCTGCAGGTTGTCAGCTTTGTGTCTGCCTGGTATACTCTCGGATGGCCGGTTTAACTCGCCCGTCCTCATCAATATAGTTACATGTGTCACGTAGCTCTCCACAAGCAGAAAAAAGAGGAGCTTAAAACGCAACTTGCTGGTTCAAAGTTAGGACTAACAAGTTAATTAGCAGTTAAGAAATAGGCTTGGCCTGTGGATTTTTTCATCTACCTACCAACTTGGCCGGTGAGTCAAAAAGTTAATTTCAGACACTGGTTCCATTACCTTGTAGGGCTATATTTTTTTAAATAGGGAAATTTGTTTGTACTGTTCAGAGAAATAGTCTTAAAGCTATAGTGCGTAACTATTGTATATTATTCAACGTCCGTTACATTGAAGCCATTGCCAAATGAGACTATCAACTCCACAAAGCTCTCTCTATATTCCTCAGTATGGCTGTTAGTGTCGTCCAGCGACTTTCGCGCACAGAAGCTCGAGTGAAGATAATTACCTCTTTTTTTTTTTAATCCTCCGTGTCCCCTTGGCTAAGTAGCAACTGTGTGGAGGAGTGGTGGGAGTGGGGCACAATCACGAAAGGCTTGCCTCATGTTGATTCAACGACAGTGTTGTTGTCATTACTTAGAATTCCTCATGGGGGCGACAGAAACTACTCACTATAGCTTTAAGAGAATGATAGATATAATAAGATTGTCGATCGTGATCCTGCCTGAAAAAAATTGTGATATGATCTTTTTTCATCCATATTGCCCACTCCTAGGTTAATATTAAAATTAGACATTGGTCTGCTGAGGCCAATTTTTGGATTCAATTTCATGAATTTATACTTTTCATTTGAGGTGCGAGAAGCAAGAACAGACTCTCCCACACAGCTGTAGAGAGATTTGTAGAAGTTAATAAATATAAAGAAATCAAATATTTCTTTGAACTGTATTTCTGGAGCCACCAGGACTGATAGGAAACCAGTGTTCATTCAGGAAGGAACAATATGCAAATTGTACTAAGCTACAGTACTGTGAACATGAAGAGATTTCTGAGCAAACGTTTTTCAAACTCACCAACAAAGTGCTCCCTGGGTCCCTCAACCCTTCTGTTCATGAATATTAGATTTAATGTTGCCTAATGCCACTTTTTGGCCAAATAGATTACAGCGACAAAAAATAAGTATATAAAGGAGTAGTCTGTCACGTCACAGCTTTTGCACAATGTGAAAGACCCATGTTAGATTTTCAAAGTGCTTAATTATTATATTGTTTTTGTTTTTTTCCACCTTGGTGTATTGTGCTTTAGGTATTTGGCAGGAATCCCTGTTTAGAATCCAAGGCAAGAGTTAATCTTGAAATTTCAAAACAGCCATTATCACCTGATAACAAAAAGTGGCAGGTTTGGACATGCAAACCTTGGATTTTCCTGGCTGTATATGAAAGTGGGAAAACTTGCTTTGTGGCTGTCACTCTTTGGATACTGAAAATACAAAGGGATGGGCAAGGATAGTGAGGGGTTAACACAATGCAGATAGTTTGGATACAGGCAGAAGAGAAACACTATTAATGTTCAGGCGTGCGGACACGTGATCTCCAAAATTTGGCCCATATCTCACCCACAGATTGAATTCTTTAAAACTGCCTGGAAGTGGAGAGTGTAACCGCAGCTCCTGTCAGCACTCGCACCTGTGATGATGCTCTAACTGCTGCATGTTTGTACTTTCAGGTCAGAGGGAAACTCCGGTATTTGCCTTGCCGCTTCTGCTACAGATGGACTCTTGGGTGGAGCCTCTCTTCCAGTCGACCTTTTACTGGGAGTTCAAGTGCAGTGAATGCAAAACTACCACGAAAGAAAGGTGGGTGATAAAATACTACATATTTTACTTGATTAACTAGAGTGTTTGTCTTTTTGAAACTTGCTTTAGAGATTGAATGCTCAGAGAAAGTAAACATGCTGGGAACTAATACACCTCTGCCTCAGGTTTGTTTGGGGAAGGGAATATATAGATTAATGAATCACTGAAGACAAGTTGGTATACATTCCTTGTAATAAGTGGCTTTTTTTCTCAAATCTCTTTGCACTTTGACTCATTTATCAACAAGTGATTGTGAATAGTCTCCACAATACAGGCCTAAAACTCTGTTCATTCAGTTTTGGTGATTAGCGGTTTGATGGAGAAAAGAAAACGTGTCCAGCAAAGCCATTTCACACCTGTACAGAACAGTGCATGGTCATGTTTTGGTAATATGATATGAAATTATGCTACCAAAAGTCAATTGTGATCGTATAATGGCTGTGCCAACTTACCCCCTCAGTTGTGGTGGTGAGAGCTAAACGATTTTGGGAGAATCAAGTGTGTAGGGCTGCAACTCTCAGTCATTTTATAACTAATTTTTCTGTCAATAATTAGTTCAACAAACTTTGTTTCCCAGATGGTACCATAACCAAATCAATAGATAATACAAGGTTAACTGGGCGTCATTATATGTTGGTATCCCAGATACTACAACTAATATTCATTGTTGACATGTAAACACCACATTGTTAGGAAAATATAATTATTTTCTAATACATGCTCCTCTTGTGAAACTGTATAAATCCTAAATGTATGTTACACTGTTCTTTTCAGGGTTCTGAATACTCTCCCCACCTTCACAAATGTTTTGCCTGATTGGCGCCCTCTGGATGCAGTCCACTTGGCCCCGTGCAACGTGTGCGGCCAGAAGAATCAGAGGAGGACTATGATGCTGGAGAGGTAATAATCACCTTTAGTTTTAAAGTTGTTGGATATTAGCAGAAGCTTTATGATTTATTGCTTCAAATCAGACCACCATTTTCAAAGTAATTACATCCACTGTTAGGGAATGGTTATATTGTAGTTGTTGAAGCACAGGGTAAATGAATTACTACTAACAAAGGATGTCCTTTTAAAGCTTTAGTACGTAACTTTTTGATAATTATGAACGTCCGTTACATTCAAGCCATAGCCAAATGAGTTGCTACGAAGCTAATTAAGACTACCAGCTCCACACAACTCTCTCTGTATTTCTCAGTATGGCTATGTTCAGAAGATTGTGTCGTCCGGTGACCTCTTCTGAAGAGTCCGTGTTTTTTTAATCCTCCATGTCCTCCTTACATACTAGCAACTGCGTGGACGAGGGGTGGGGGCTGTGCGCGATCACGGAAGGCTTGTATCATGTGGACGCGTCAACAGTGTTGTTGTCATTACTTAGAAATCCTCATGGGGGAGACAGAAACTACGCACTATAGCTTTAACAAACTATTAGCTATTGAATGATTATATATGGGGCGAAGTTGCTTTCCCATAGTCTTCAGATAATAACAAAGTCAAATGTATGATTATAAAAATACAAACATTTATTACCAAGTCCTGTGCAAGATTACAAAAAATGTCTATGGTAAATGGAGAAAAGCTATGTGCCGCCACAGCTGCACAAAAAATTAACTAATTATTTTTGACTGTCCACCTACAGCCAAAGCACTCACTGTCTCTGTCTTAAAGTGGTTGTAACTTATTCCTGGTGTGAATTACCTTTACCTATTAATTATTACTCAACATTCAACAATTTTCTGAAATGAAAAGATAAAGCTGTAGTTTTGCAATGTCCACAATTGAATATTAAGCATAACCATCTTATAGTAGAACATATAGTCTGATAATAACAGGTCTGTACATTAGCAGGAGTGACAAGATATTATTTAGAGAAAGTCCTTCACTTTTCAATCCATTTAGTTTTTTACTTTTGCTTTGTTTTGTTTAGTGTGCCTCCGGTGTTTGAGCTGCACTTTGTAGAAGGGCTTCCTGACAACGATGTCAGAATCTACGCCTTCACCTTCAAGGGGAAACGCTACTCCATCACCACTGTCATACAGTACAACCATCAACTTAAACACTTTGTCACCTGGATTTGTAATTCTGATGGTAGGTATTCTGTTATAGTTTTATTACTTGTTTTCACTGATATAACGTGTAATCGGTATCTTTACTGTTGAAATGTAGGTACATTAATTAGCTTGCAATGGCAGCCTGGTTTGCATGATTAGATATACATTTTAAAATATGTTTAATTGGGCGCCCAGGTAACTCAGTTGGTAGAGCGGGTGCCCACATATAGAGGTTTACTCCTCGACGCAGTGGGACCGGGTTCGACTCCGACCTGCGGCCCTTTGCTGCATGTCGTTCCGCCTCTCTCTCCCCTTTCATGTCTTCAGCTGTCAAAATAAAGGCCGAAAATAATCTTTTAAGAAAAAGAAAAAAATATGTTTAATTAATTACTAGGGGTGTACATCTCTCCCTTATAGGACGATCCAATACGTATCTAGATACATGGGCTACGATACGGTTCAGGGACGATACATTTTAATATTTTAATATTCGGTTCGATTCAATGTTGAAACGATTCGGTGCGATACGCTGATAGACAGTTAATATTTGTTTAATTTATACACATTCATTTCCCATTATAAATGAAAATAAGCCAATTCTATAAAGCAAGCCTACCTTCAAATAAATATATATTTTGTAGAAGGGACCAGGGAATAGCAAAGCTAGGACATGCTAATAGTATACGTTGTAACTTATATTTAATTAGCGAGCCACTCATAACCAAATCACATCCGCTGGATGTTAAATGAAACCGCCTCCTTGCTGCTGTAATCTGAGAGACAGAAACTCAAATATAGGTCCACGTTACACAGCCACTGTGAGTACTCCAATTAATAATAATCATATACAGTATTACGTGGGTATGTGAGCACAATAATACTGTTGTGAGCGTTAGCATGCGGCTAGCGAACTTTTATGCTAATATAACTGAACATCTTAGAACCTATAAACTTAACACACCCAAATGCATATCTATATACATTTATACCAGTCTACTCACATGTTTATGAACACACACACATGGAAGGATGACTCACAGACCGCAGCTAGTTCAATTTACAATATCCACGATGTATTCCTCGCAATGCTCTTTCAACAGCATTGCGTGCACCGCAGCAGCTTCGTTGAATTGACAGCAAAGCTTCAGTCAACCGATTTGTGATGTTAGAACCGGGCCATTGGTCAAATCTTGGTCCCTTTAGACTGATGCAGGGGTCCATGTATCGATGTAGCCGTAGCTGTGGTAATACAACTGGATACCGATTCGTATCGGTGAATCTTTACACCCCTATTAATTACTTTACCATCTTGAGTGATATCTGGTTGTGGAATGAGGAGACTTGAAAGATGACAGATTCAGATGTCTTCAGAGTAGATGCGGCTTTTTTTTTGAACACGGTACTGGGAGATGCATGCAGTTCAGCATTCAAAACCATCTCAAAATCCATGGTGACTTTCTACTGTATTTATCGTTCTTTTTCTGCTTACGTCCAGTATTTTGGTTACATATTTTAAATAACCTTCTCCTAACATGGTTATGAACAATATGTCTATCCCGCCACTCTGGCGTCCATCTCAGCTATCTTACTGTAGGCAGAGGTCAAAGGTGAACAGATGAACATACACCAGATGTCTACCCATGTCCACCTGTCATCCTGTCTCTGCATTCTTCATTCAAGTCACTTGTGTCAGTGAACACAGTACATTTAAAGTCAAACAATAAAAGGATTATGATAATTAACACACAATTTATACATTGTCATTAAACATAAGCACACATGGATTTCAATCCCAACAATAAGAGCATGCCATTTATTACAGTATTTTTACATGGAAAACTGAGCTGAATCAGAACAGTTTTTTGTCTGCTTCTCTGTATTGAGCTGTAAGCTACTCTGCACTTGGTGTGAAACTAAAAACACTTTAGCTCATAGTTAAGTCACATGAAGGTTGATATTTTTATTCCTCTACATAGTAGTTTGCCAACAGCACATTCTAGTGGTGAATTCATGCAATGTTAAACTGCAGAAGACTCCAGCCATTTAGAGTCTGTTTCATTGTCATTTATAGAATATGCTTTATGTGGCTTGTCAGCTACGTTTTTCTTTACCAATATTTTCATATTATTCTGCATTATGTTTTGCAATTTCTGTGTTCTTTTCTATGTGCTACTGCTGTTTTTGCTCCTGTAAACGGGATTACTACTCTCAGTGGGCATTTTCCTACTGTTTAATAGATTTAACAGTGTATTGTCGTACCTGTTCCTTACAGGATCATGGCTGGAATATGACGACTTGAAACATCCAAACTGTAAGAGCTACCAAAAGCTCCCGGTCCCTGCTCAGGAGATGCACGTCATCTTCTGGGAGGTGGAGGAGGATAAAGAGCCTTGTGCCTGTTCTCCCTCCAGCACATTCCCTGAATCTCCCCCATCTCAAAATGAGATGAACCCCAGTCAAGGTGACAAAGACTTAACAGCAGAAGAACTGTTGGCTTGCACTCCCGATCAGTCTCTACTCACGTCTTACAACGACACTGCTGACATCGTCTGTGCACTCTCACTATCCGAAGACAGCAGCAACATCCTAGACACAACAGTCACAGCCGGTGTTGATACATCAATAGGTTCCACAACGCTGCTCGATGCCTTCGAGGGTCTTTCCCATAATGACATCATAACACTCACACTGGTGGAAATAAAAGAAGAGAAAGAAATGCAGCCTTTAAATGACAACGAACAAACGGATGATTTTAGTGTTCCCAGCAGGAATGAAACACTTGACTCAACACCAGATAGCTCCTCTGCTGCAATAGGTAGTGAAATGTCTCCCAGCCCTGATGTTGAGCTCCCCACCACCTACACTTCATCTGATTCTGCGAATGGCTCGTCTAGTGATCCTACGTTTGTGCCTGGTGGCAAGAGAGGACGAGGGAGAGGGAGACGAGTCGGCAGAGGCAAAACAGTTGGCAGACAAATGGTTAAAAAGGCAGCCGTGCCAAAAGCAGCTCCGAATATTTCACCTAAGTCTTCTGAGCCGTCCGAAGTGATCAGTAGCAAACTTGAGACTACTACTACTGCTGCTCAGGATGACACGCCACCTGTTGAAACTACACAGCAAGTGTCCCCCGTGTCTTCTACGGATACCTCATCCCTGTCCACTAGTCAGAAGAGTCCCACAATGCCGCCTCAGAATGCCCGCTGGTCCTTCCTGCTCAGCAAACACCCACTGAACCATGTTCACAAGACGATTGCCAAGCTCACCCCCAACACCTCGGTCACACAAGTAAAGTCCACTCCTCCCGCTCACTCTACGCCCAACCCTGTGAGAAGACAGCAGGCTTCTGATAGATTCTTCCCTAAACCACAGCTCAGGACAGAGGAGAGTGAAGGTCTCCCACTTAAAGCTGCAGAAATGTACGGTGGATTTGCTGCAAAGAGCTCAAACACCCCAAGTCCAGCCCCATCTCCTGCACTTCTCAATGGTAAATCAAAGCCGTTTCTACCCATAACTTGTAATCACCAGAAATCCCTAAAGGACACTACAGTGGTGTCTGGTACATCACTTCCTATGCCTGGAGGAAAGCTCCCTGAAATATCCTCCTCAAAGAAACCTAGCAGCCAGTCCTCGAAGCTTCCTCTCGGTCTCAGCGACACCGAAGCCCTCAGGTACAAGCTGATAAAGAAACTGAAGGCCAAGAAGAAGAAGCTCGCCAAGCTGAATGAAATGTTGGGTCAGCAGGGCTCCCCTAACACCGTCACCTCCAGCACCTACGACGGCTCCATTTGCGACGACTTCCTCTCGGACCTTCTCTCGCCAGCAACGACAGCAACGACAGCCAGCCACCTTTCACCAGACAGCAGCGGCTTTCTTGAGATGCTTGCTAACGGGCAAGATGGAGTTGACCAGTTGGACTGTGGGGTCAATGCTGTTGCTGCTGTGTCGCAGATGAACGCACCCAACACTGAAAACTTCCTGGACGAGTTTCTCTCGCAGGCTGTGGCTGAAAGACCAACTGAGATGGAGGCCGAGGCACTCAATGCACTTGAACTTTTTATTTGAGCTGGGGGTGGGGGGGTGTCTGCAAGCTCCAAGCACAGATAACCTTGACAAACCTGACTCTAAACCTCATCTATCACTCAGAAATGTCAGTTTTAAGTAATCTGTGTACTTATGTTGCTATTCATTTCCATGGTTTATTAGAGTTTATCTACATGTTATGGATGACATTTGACAATGATTTCTGCAAGTTTGGCACTTTGTAGTGTAAATATTGTATCTAACTGGGTTGTATGAAGCAATCAAATTTACAACCAAATCTGTTTGTTTGCTCGGTTTTGGTATTTTGACAAATTTGAAAGTTCTCATTCAACAATTTTTAAGCGTCATTTAATAAATGCTTTAGATGACTCTAGTGTGTTTGTTTTATTTTTGTTATATTTTTTGTTGTATTATTATGAAATTTAGGAAAACGTGCAATGTTTTGTTTCAGCTTCCACAATAAAATGTTTATATTTTCAGATTTTTTAAAGGTACTTGTTTGAAGTCATTCAGATACCTAGTTATTTGTGAGTCACAATTTTGCACATATTACAAACTTTTAACAATGCTTCCAAATTAAAAATACCCACCAGCATTAGGCTGTACTGTAGCTAAGAGCAAAACTGTTAGTGATTTGATTCTGATGTCTATGGTAGGTTCAGACATCAAACATGCATTGATTATTAAGACCTCTATCAATCTTGACCACTTCCATAATATGTTGATATCAGTAATAACATGATGAGAAGGATAATATACAAAATAAAGTTGGCATTTTTAGGGAATTGAGTGACAGACTTTTGAAATCAAAATACATACAATACATTTTTATGGTACAATGGAAAATTCAAGTCAGTACAGAAATTAAAACGAAATCCAATAAATCAGGTAATGTGGCGGTAAATATGTAGCTACATTACAACCTTAAAGAAAAATAGGTAATTGAAATCTTCCTTTTCATTGTTGGCAGGTAAACATGATGATGATGAACATGATCTTTAGAATAATATACTTTTTTGACTATGACAAGAGTAAAATTGCACCTAATCTAACTTATATTCAGGTGTTTGGTATTTGTTTGTCACTGCCAGGTGAAAAATATAAACGGGTGTCTTTTAATTCAACTTGTGTTTGCCACGCCTCACATCAGGATGTATTTAAATGACTCAAAACAGACGTTCCCATACCGGGAGTCGAACCCGGGCCGCCTGGGTGAAAACCAGGAATCCTAACCGCTAGACCATATGGGACATGTCATAGAGGTTACTTGAAAGAGTATATACATATCTACAGATACATACAAGTCTCTTGTACTGTTTACATTACGGCTATCACGTTTACTTAGCTTTCAGTTTGATCATTCGAATTAAAGACCTATCATACATTAATGTAATAGCCTGCATATTGCATCTTAGTCAAATTCAATGTTTAAAAAAGATAATTAGCCTAAATAGTCCAATTATTTAGATTTTCCTATGTGTTTGTAAATGATGAATTAATAATACAATTGGATTTATTCATTTATTTGTCAACATTAACATTTCTCTGCATTCACACCCTTTTTGCTTTTCCCTTTATTATGCCATTTATCACTGCCTGATTTAATTAATCAATTTATAATATCTATCTATATCTATAATGTAGTAATAATAACTGATTATAACTGAACATTAGTGATAGTTGGGGGAGGCGGTAGTGGCTTTATTGGGATTCATTACATCAAAAAGAAAAAGATAATTTTGTACAGCTTTATATCCTACAACATCTATTGAATTAAATTGTGAAGAAATTACAGGAAAACTATACAATCACGAGGGGAAAAGCAGCTGCATTACTTGTCAAAAGCACTTGCAGGTGCTGTTTGACTGTTGGTAGGCCAAGTCATTGAGTGAGCTTGTAGATAGATATATTTTACTGTATACACTACAACCTTTTTCACAGCAGACAGGTGGCGGAGGGTGACATTTACTCAAGTGCTGTACTTGTACTGTTCCTGTACTGTTGAGGCACTTGTGAGTATTGCATTGTAGGGTAGATTAATACTTCTCCACACATTTCAGAGGCAAATATTGCCTCATCTCCTACTTGATATTTTGAAGATCAGGAATTTACATTAAAAAATATATATGATAAACTTATAAAATATGATGATTACTCCACACTATACATACGTATGTACATTATGCTGCTCATACCTTCTACTCAAGTACTATTACGAATGGGACTTTTACCTGTAATGGAATATTTTTATAGTGTGGTATTACTGCTCTCGGTACTTCTTCCACCACTGCATTAGACATTTTGACATTTATAAAAGGAAGAGCACACTAATGAGCCATTCAATGGTAACACTATCTTTTCCATAAGTACGTCAAAATCTGTGCTGTGAAATAGGCCTGTCATATTTCAACTTGTCTGGGACACCTTCTGTCATATAATAATAATAGCAGTTGCATTGGTCTTGCTCATTTGCCAGAAATACTTCATAAAAGCCACAAAAGAGTCTCAAAGAACCTCAAAATATACAGTAAGGCAAGGCAAGGCAACTTTATTTGTATAGCACATTTCAGCAACAGGATAATTCAAAGTGCTTTATATAAAACATTAAAGAGCAGTTAAAAATGATTAAAAAATTAAAAACAGATAAAATATGAGAATAAAATTTACAGTGCAGTACAATTATTTAAAGAAAGGCAACATCAAAAAGAAAGGTCTTCAGCCTTGATTTAAAAGAAGTGAGAGTTGCAGCGGACCTGCAGTTTTCTGGGAGTTTGTTCCAGATATGTGGAGCATAGAAAACG
This sequence comes from Sander lucioperca, assembly GCF_008315115.2. Lineage (NCBI taxonomy): Eukaryota > Metazoa > Chordata > Actinopteri > Perciformes > Percidae > Sander > Sander lucioperca. The sequence continues at coordinate 17,195,285 of NC_050185.1, read as the reverse complement.
GAACGCTGCTTCCCCCTGTTTAGTTCTGACTCTGGGGACAGCAAGCAGACCTGTCCCAGACGACCTGAGAGGTCTGGGTGGTTCATAGTGTAGCAGCAGATCAGAATATATATTTTGGCCCTAAACCGTTTAGTGATTTATAAACCAGGGAGACCTGTAAAGACACTGTTACAGTAGTCAAGTCTACTGAAGATTAAAGCATGGACAAGTTTTTCCAAATCCTGCTGAGACATAAGTCCTTTACCCCTTGATATATTCTTAAGGTGATAATAGGCTGACTTTGTAATTGTCTTAATGTGGCTGTTAAAATTCAGGTCTAAGTCCATGACTACACCAAGATTTCTGGCCTTGTCTGTTGTTTTTAACATTATCGTTTGAAGCTGAACGCTGACTTTTAATCGTTCCTCTTTTGGTCCAAAAACAACCACCTCAGTTTTTTCTTCATTTAAAAAGTTCTGTCACATCCAGTCAGTAACGGTGATGCAAATCTGTATATGTGCGTGCAATCTCTCACACAAACACAGAGGAAGTAGCAGGCTTGTTTGCAACTCTCTATATTAAGCCAGAGCATCATTTACATAAAGAGGAAGCCACAAATGAATGTGTATGTAGAATGGAGGTGGGATGGGGGAGTACATGATGTCATAGAGGGAGAGATCAGGCTTATGTTCTACAAGCTGACAGTAAAGACGCACTTCTGGATGTGAAAGAGAAGCTCAGCCTCTCCATACAGCTCTCAGGTCATCATGGACATAGTGGTGGAAAACATCTACCTCCTGGTCATCGTCACCCTCATCAGCGTACTTCAGAATGGTGAGAAAAAGCAAGAAGCATCAATCATAGTTTAAAATTCTAAATCAGTAGTTAAATATGTTTGCAGTAGAATGATGTTGTGATGACATTAATGCTCTCTGTGTTTAAGCATTCTTTGCCCTGAAGGTAGAGAAGGAGTGCATCAGTCAAAATGTCCGCACATCTGCCTTTGAACGAGTTTCTTGTGCCAAGTAAGTGCCCTTTCATACTCAGTTCTTATGTTAATCTAATGAAACATCAGAATCAGAAAATAATTTATTGCCAAGTAAGTAACACTTACAAGCAAGTTGCCTTGGTGGTTGGTGCATACATAAATATATTAAACATTAATATAAAATAAACAATAAATACAGAAACAAATAAATACGAAATAGCTGTTTAACATAAGAAAAAAGAGGCTGAAAAGAGGCATAAACATATGCCAGTGAAACAATGGGATTTGTGTTTCCTACTATAACACTCGTAAACTTTGCATTTGGTTTAACATTCCCCTGAATATTACCTCCATTGAGAGGCAGTCCTCATTTGCCTGAACACTCCCAGATTGGGGAGCTGGTATAGAGTTCATTTGAATGCTTTCTGGGAAGGCGTCAATCATTTATAATTTAATAATTTATATAATTATAATTACATTTTTAATTTATACTTTTGTTAACCCCAGTGGGGAAAGTACAATTTACGCTCTGTTAGAAATCACTACACACAGACCTGAAATACACACACACACACACACCCAGGACCTATTCTGCACAAATGGAGAGATGTCAGAGTGAGTCAGCTGCCAGTGCTGGACCAGCAACCTGAGCAGTTTGGGGGTACAGTGTCTTGCTCAAGAGCACTTGGCAGTGCCCCAGAGGTGAACTGGCATCTCTCCGGCTAGAAAACCACACTCCGAACTTTAGTCCATATGGGCACTTGAACCAGCTACTCTCCTATTTCCAACCCAACTCCCTACGGACTGAACTACTAGCCAGACAAGACAGAAAAGACATTTTTTCCTCCAGCCTCTCATTTAGGTGACTCATCATCCTGTGTTAAAGTTAAAGGAGTGAAAACTGCTTATGTATTTGCACTCTGTGGATGGACATTTGGTACTGGTGTTATGCTCTGTTTCAAATGTCAATCCAGGGATCATGTGCAACATAAAAGCAAACTTGTTTCTCAGAATAATGACTTTTGCACTTGGCACATAAAAGTTTGCCAACTCAAGAGTACATTTACCTGGCTACTTACAGTAGATTCCTCATTTCAACAATCAAACAAACAATGACTCAATTAATTCATAAGTTTACAACAAATTGGTTAATTGATTTACCAAAAATGACAAACATTATCTTGTTCCAGTTTCTCAAATGTCAGGATTTGCTGCTTTTATCTGTTTTTACAACTAGGCCAAAGCTTGAAATTCAAATCTTATATCTGTAACTGACATCTCGTCGTTAGTCCATTGGCTTTATTAGTCCATTAGTAACAATGCACTTCCTGTTTTTAAAAGGAAACATCGCCACATCCTGTCTAGTAGGTAATACGAGGACTTTTAAACGTTAGCCTCTAAAATGTGATGCAAGCATTTGGTGACTAAATAACCTGTCTTTTTAATATTGTTAAAGGGTTTTAGAGGTAGAAAGAGGTAATAGTATCCAGTACAAGAAAATGTTAGAAAAGTCAGAAAAAAATATAGAAGTTATTTTGTGTAACAAATTAGTTCGTGACCCCTCTATTCTGATGTATGATGTTTCTTTTGATAACTCTCCTGAAGTGTGAGATTGGAAAAGGTTTAAGGGACATGGCTCTGGGTGCAACACACTGCACTGATTATTGCAAAGTATTGCAACAGCCAGTACGTGCAGACTCGGAGAGTGGGTTAAATTTTTCCTGGCTTCCCATTTCAACTCTGTTCCACCAACAATCAGGCAGCCACACTGGGTTTTCTTGCTCATGCTACTTCTGCTCTGCAGTTTCAAAACATTTCCTAGTAACAGCCATAGCAACAGGGCCTTAGTATCAGTCTCCACACTGTCTGTGTAACAGTTTGCAAATTGCTTCATAGTTTCTTGTTGCAGGTGACTTCCTTGACATGTGCTAATTACACCTTTTGTTTTACATGTTTTCCAGTCGTAACTGCATGGATTCTTATCCTACTTTCCTGGCAGTGATGTGGTGTGCCGGTCTGTGTCTCAGTCAAGGTAATCATTAATCAGTTACTCTAAAAGAGAATATCACTCATGTATAGAGTACTTCTTTACCTTTATTTGAGAACACTTAAACTATATGGCCAAAAGTATGTGGACACTCCAACACACAAACATCTCATTCCAAAACCATGGGCATTAATTTGCCTCCAGTCTTCAGAGAAGGCTTTCCACAAGATTTTGGAACCGTGGCTGCAGGGATTTGCTGCCATTCAGCCACATGAGCATTAGAGATTTTAGGCATGGATGTCGGCCGATTAGGCCCAGCTCACATTATCAGTTAGAGTCCGTATGGGGTTGAGGTACAGGAGCAATGATGGTACAAGCCTTTTGTTCTTATCAGACTGGTTGCTCTCGGCAGATTCTATTGATATAATAAATTCATGTTCAAACTTACTATATTGTATTTCATTTGCAACTTTAACATATTTAGACTCTTCTGAGCTCAAAAAATAATTAACCCAGAATACTCAGAATGCTCAGAACAACTAACACATATTTAACTCATGTAGTTTCATACAAAAAAAGTTCACATGTAAACTAAAACATGTACATTAAACCAGACTATCACCACTTTAGTCATATTTTTTCAGGATTGTTAACCTTTAACCTGCAACTGATCAGCAGCCCACATACTGTATGCAACATATGTAAACACTAGTTTATTCCAGTTTTTGTTACCATCTTTAACAAGAGCCTTTTTACTTGCAAAGCAGAGCTTCCTCGCCATTGCCTGAGAGCTTCACTTGTAACCATGTCTCAACACATTAAAATAGCATATAAAACAACTACGAAAACAATTAACAGGGAGCCTCTCACAGTTTCTAGAGTGCCGGGAGTGGGAATTTTCTACACGAACAATGCAGTCAGTCGTCATGTGCATCCTCACCCTCTGCCAACAGTTTTATGGGCTTCACTGATAAGATAAATACATAAAAAAGTGACTACATTCTGTGTGGGTCACATTATAGAAGGATCATTGTGTGCTGTATCATGAAGACTTCCCTTAAATGGAAAAAAGGAGCTTTGCCCAAACCATAAAACACCGCCCCAGACCAAAAGTTGACAGGGGTATCTATGTACTTTTGGCCATAGAGTGCATTATGAATGAATGAATGAATGCTTTATTTCGAACATTTTATAATAATAATAATAATAATAATAATAAAAACTAAAAACACAAATACAAACAAAATATTAATTTAACATATCTGAAAAGGAATAGGAAGAAGCAAAAGCTTATTTGATCCTACCCCCTTTTCCACTACTATATAATAATCATCACGAAAAGCTAAATGTTTACATCACAAAGTATTTATATCATATTTAACATGTTCTTTACAATTTCCTACATAAGTATATTTACGCACCAAAAGGTAAAGAAATGTTTCCTATGTATATATTGACCATAAAAATAAATAATGTAAACAAATAAATAAATAAATAAATCTGATAGTCAAAACCCTTCCTCCTCCCTGTATTTTGTGAAAACCATATTTTTGTACTGTTTTTTAAACTTTATGAAACCACATGGAGGTTATATACATGATTTATTTTTTCCTGTCATCTGTTTGAAGCTCCTGCTGCCTTTGCTGGGATCATCTATCTTGTAGTCAGGCAGAAGTACTTTGTTGGATACATGGGACAAACCTCTCAAAGGTAAATAAACACAAGTGATCTATGTTGCATGTGTGTGTTTAGAGGCATGGTCTAACAGATATATACATTTTTTTCACAATTCTCCGTAGCACCCCAGGCTACCTGTTTGGAAAACGCATCCTCTTCTTCCTGGTCCTTATGTGCATTGTGGGCATCTTCAACTACCTGCTGATGCGCTGCTATGGCAGCGACTATAAGGAATACGTGCAAACAATCACCAGCGCTTCATCTGCTCTTCTCCTCATCCCTTAGTGAAGTGTGTGTCACATAATGGCAACAACACTCTACATTTATCTTTTAACTGATGAGAACTTAATTAAAACTCTGTACTCATGTTTTTGTAAAAGAGAATTTATTGTTTGGTAAAAAATAAAAAACCTCTCATAAACAAATGCTGATTCTTTAGTACAAAAGTCTACAAACCTTTTATTCTGTAGTAGCACAGATTTGACCCCTTCAACCCCTCATGAAACAATCAAGTGAGGCCAAAAGCCTGTTTACTAGCACAATTAAAACACCTTAAAAAATTCTAGACAAAATTTGCCTGAATAATCTTCACGGCATTCAGAATGTCCTTGTCAGTGCTTGTCTGTGGTTTCCACTCACTGAACAGAAGAAGTATGTAGACCAAAAACCCATTATAAGGTAGATCCTGCAGTTCCAAGAAGTAGGCAGGCCATTCACCTGGCAGGTTACAACCATTTGTCTGTTGATCAAGAAACTTTCTTGAGAATGCAGACCCAGACTCCATCAAAAACTGAGTGGATAAACTAATTTTCTTTTCTTGCTCTTCATCCACTGCTGGCTCATGTCAGTCTCAACTTTAATGGTAAGAGATATGAGCAGAGAAGACAAGTTAGACAAGTGTCTGTGCACGCTGACAAATACAGAATTTTTTTTTAAGGTTATGATAAGAAGAAGAAGAATAAGAAATACTTACGTTAAATTTTCGTTTGCTGAACCCAAACCAGTGTGGGAAATCAAAGAGAGCATCAGAGTAGTATTTGAGGGTGAAGGAGGCGTCTCTCCACACAGGTTTGACTTTTATGAGTTTGTCAGTTATGATGTGGATGTTTTTTGCTGCCCAACTCTCCAGTAGTTCAGTCAAGTCAATCTGTTAAAAGGAAAAGTCACTTTCAATGCCAAAGTACGAAACATGGTAACTCCTGGAATGTACTAAACAACATAAAAGTGACGGAAAGACCATGAAGTCCTGCTTACATCCACCCTGTAGCTTTCCCCAGCAACAGAGGAGATGGTCCAGTCCAGGCCTCTCTCCATCTGCCACTTGATGAAAGGATTGTTGCTGTCTATGGACACCACAAACTGCTTCAGCACTGATTCAGGGTTGAAGATAATTCATGAGTAAAACAGGAGAGAATACAGTGAGGAGAGTGCAAAAAACATGTTGTCATGTGGCACAACTACTGTGCAGCCGTTGTAATTTCTCTACCCCACCCCTTCAAACATCCCAAGTTTGGGGCATGATTCAGCCAGGCCACCAAACTGCATGACCCATTTAGCAGCCTAGAGCGGAGTACACACTGGGTTCAAAATTACAATACAAAAGCTAAAAATGCCAGTGGTGCCTTTGAGGACCTTTTTTCTTTTTCTTTACTGTGCAATTATTTCAGTGTAATTACACAAAAACGTTTTTCTGAGTCATGCTGAGGTCTTATGGTAAAATGGGTAGTACAGTTTAGGTTACCTCTAGCATCATTTGGTGCCTTTTTGCCGGTCACTGAAAAGTTGTCTTCGCAGGCAGACATCAGTAGATAGATCTTCTTGGTCAGCAGACTCTTTCTCATGCTGCTGTACTCCCATAAATTGTGCATTTTAACATTCCTGTTTAAAAAAAACAAATCAGACATTTTCATGCGAGTTATTTTTACAGTCTATAGGCCTATTATATGCGTGTATTCATAAGGCCGTGCATCATCCCACGCAGTAGACTTGTTTTCCTCACCTTCCCAACGACTTCTGGAAAACTATTTTCCCTGTGCAGGAGTCGAAGTCATCGATGAGCACCAGGCTCTTCTCCGGCTCGCTGTGCACTCGGTAACCCGATGAGAGAACCTCCACGGAGAAACCGGCCGGAGGTTCTCTCAGGAACTCTTCCACTTCTGTCACTTCCATCCAGCTGTGGGACACTTTGTTTATCGTCATGGTGTCACACTTCTCTCCTGCACGTCCTCCTGTTGCTGCTGTTTATGTTGCCCACCTCAAGCCTGGCTGCAGCTTTAATAACCACGGTGAAGTTACAGTTTACACGATAAGACTTCCGGTCTTCTTTGGCCAAACTAAATCCCCTAATTAGGATCGTTCAATTAAGTCATTTAACAAGCAAAAACAGCATCCATCCCCGTGCTCTAGCTTCTCAAATGTGAAGATTTGCTGCTTTTTACTATAGGCCTATGGCATTGTAAATATAATATATTTGATAATATAATCAAATGTATTAATTAGTCCTGATATTGAGCAGTCAATTAATCTTTTAGTCAATCAGTCGACTCGATTCAGATAAATAATTGTAATTGGCATTTTTCACTATTTACACCAAACTATTAATTGAAAAAATAATATTAAGGAATGCTACAAAAGTAAATATAAAAACCCTCAAAGAAATGTTGCTTCAAAGTTCAAATTATATTCTCTATATGTAACATTATCCAGATGTTACAGATTGTCTACTTAGTTGATATGATGTCTAAATAAAAATATGTATACATATAGCCTATCGGTAATTTCTCAGTATATCTTATGTTTCCTATTAATGTTGTTCTTTCCTTAAAAACTTTATTTTGAAGGCAAATGTATAATTTACTTCCTGTTTTTTTATGCATGACATGACCTGTAGGGTAGGACCGGGTATGACACAGCTCTTCCAAGGATACTTTTGAGGACTTATTATTTTATCAAGGAGCCTGTCAAGGCTGGTTGGCTCTTCACTATACATAAATACATAACACACATACATAAGTAAGCGGGCAAGTAAAGTAAATGATAATGATAAATAAACAATTATTATACAAACAAAAAATTATGAAAGTCAAATAAATTTAAAAACTCCATTGTCCATTGTTTCCTTGATGGTGCGAGACTAATTGTTCCCTTTTATTTAGACTATAAGACTAATGACACTGGAATGCACGAGTTTATGAGAAGCCACTTGAAGGCAGCATTTGGCCTTGTGCATGGAAACAGCTGCAGGGGGACTCTTGAACTGAGAAGGAAAAGTACAGCACCCAAATTTAAACATAATTAGTCACCTGAGAACCTTTGTGGAGCAATGACAAGCTTAATGTGCTGCATATTTGTGTATTATATCAACAAACTGTTCTGGTGTGCAGGCTTTTCTGATCACATTGCATATTTTAGCCATAAGCAATGTTTGCTCAGACCTTTTCAGATGAATACATGTAGGCCTATTTACAATAGTTTTCTTCGGCAAATAACACACCAGAGTCCAAAACAGATCCATAAATCAATTATAGTTCTTGTTTTATTGCCGCCAATAACTGTTAACAATAACTTTTGTCCAGTTGTTTTAGAGTGAATTATAGCAGTTTATCCTTCTTCTTATTTACATTTTCCTCAAAACTTTCAAGCTGACACAGCTCTCTCTCTCGTTTAAATTTCTTTCCGTTAAGTTCACTTTATTTGCACACAAATGTGAACACTCACAGCTGTGGTTTCACAGCAGAACCAGCCCATTTAATTTGTGTGGCCAAGAGGTCCAGGTTTAGACTCAGTGGTCAGAAAAACCGTTGTCTCGACCAGTCTGCATGCCTACAACAGAAATCATGCTTTCAGCCTCCTTTTTGGATACCTCTAACTCATTTGAGACTGTACAATACCTGCCCTATATTGGTAACAAAATACAGCATCCCACCTTGTCCACAAACAAACCTTTGTACAGCTCATAAAGTCCAGTTTATCTTCAGTTGTTTATTGTCTATTTATTTGTGCGAGGCTAACCTCTGACCTCCATGTGGAGGGCAGACAGAGACTGTACCGCTCTCAGATCAGAACAGAGATTAAATTCAGTGCCGCTTTTGTTGATATGCAGGATTGAGAAGGAAAAGTGTAAAATAGTAACTACTTAGTAACGGTTTGTCTGATCTAATGGACTCCTCTGCTGCTCTTTTGTTGTTTTGTCATAATTCAAACAGAGAGGTAAAGGTACATTATCATTATCTACACACTGTACCTAAAGTACTATAGGCAGCAAAATGGCCTTTGTCAGTGTTATATTATCATATAATACTGGATTATTATAACTAATTGACCAACATGTAAGCAGCTAATTTGAACTTTATATAGGCTACTGTTGAGTAGTCTACTAGCCTATATATATGTCAATCATATTTTTAAGTAAAATTATTATCTTCTTGGTAAATAGCCTAGCAGTCAAGTACCTGTAGTGGAGTAAATAGTTCAATCTTTGTCTTTGAATTGTAGTGAAGTAGAAGTATAATAATAATATAAATACTCAGATAATGTAGGCCTACCTCAAAATTGTACTTAAGTAAATTATGGTCCACAACTGATAGGCATAAATAAAACTGTCCTAATGAATGCCAATTTACTGTAACCATGAAAAATAGTGTACGTTAGTGTAACTTACATTATATATGTTATATATTAACGTTATATCAAACGACCAAGGCACAATATTCTAGTGTACAGAATGTAGTAACCTAATATACTAGTGACCGCTAGGGGTCGCTAAAGCTCCGCACTAACAGTCACTACAGTCGAACACAGAGTTCTGCCAGTGCAGGAATGTAGCTACTAGCTAACCACTTTCTTCCATTCGCCATTAAAAGACGGTGATTTCAAACGAAAAACAGCAGCCACGGGAACCATGTCACACCATAATGCGGTGAACGGATGCAAACTGGTCGCTGTGCTTCTTCTTTGGCTTGGTAAGTGGGGTCAATCAATGCCCTACTGAGACAGCTAGCTAAACCGCTAGCACTAAGCAGGAGACACTGCGTCAGGCCGGCTGAAAAATACCGGAAGTTGGTTTGATTTGGCCTTCAAAGTGAAGTTATCAATGTAGTTAAACAAGACACCGGAAATTTTGGAAATTTGGAAATATGTATCAATAGATATATTTACTGATAAATTACCCACTTGAGTTATTCGTTATTGACAGCATGGTACTTGCTTTGCTCCAAAATATTGGATACGTTTTATTTTTAAATTCAAAACAGGAACTGGTACATTTATAGTGAATAGCTTGACACACCACTAACAAATGCAGGTCATCCCATTATTTTTTTTACAGTCTATGGTTCCCATGGGGTTTTGTAGGTTACTATACTTCACATTTGTCTGTAACCCTGTGGTGTAAGTTGTACTGACCTATCAGAGGCATCAAAACTAATAGGAGGGCGAGGGAAATGTCAATCAAACAAGCCAACACAGTTCTGAGAAAAGGTCTAACCGGCTTTGGTCTAATCAGGCCAAGTAGCTAAGTGGAAACACCTGTGGGGGTGTGTCATGGGTGTGCAGTGCAGGGTCTTTAAAATAGACACTGAAAAGCATAACCTGTTTTAGTTAATAATAAAATGATTTACAAAATGCATATCATATCATTAGTATTGCCACAGAGCATAGACATTTTATATGATCGTTCATAGTATATATATATTTTTACATTATTGCTATGAGCCCTTTTCATCTTTTATATGTCATAGCAGAAAAAGCACAGGTGTAATTAACATTAATATTGTCTGCATTTCATCTACTATTACGCTTACTGGGACACTCAATCATTAATGTTATTTATTACACCTTTGCTTTTTCTACCATAACAAGTCAACATTTCTGCTGTGAAAAGGCCTTTTGACTGATATGGGTGGAAATATATATTTATTTATATATTTATTTGCTTGAAATATCAAATGATAGCCAAAAGGAAATTTACTTTTTCAATATATGAATTAGTTTTTTTCCTAGTATGGCAGCTTTATGCAATCATAGCATGCACCTGTTGTTTTGATTTGCCTCTTGATTGTACACACAGTACCTTCCTTCTATATACTGTAGATTGAGAAAACATCAAATCAGCCAGATGAATTGAACAACTGCATGAGTCACCTGTGTGAGTGGAAGGGCCTTGAACAAGGAAATACAAAACACATGATGGTTCAGCAAACGCATGGGCTTTTTCTCACCTCAATTTTTGCTCACCTCAAGCATTTAGAAGCATTTTTGTTGTTGTTGGTTTGATTAGAAGAAATTCATCATCTCCAGATCATGTTTTCATTTACAGCTACATCAAGCCTGTCTCAAATAAAAGTATTAATGGACTTTCCACACCACAAAGAACGGCACAATTGCACTTTCCAGCCATATCTCTACTCTTGGCATAGATTGACATGCTTATATACACCATTATACTTGTTGTTGACCCTTATAAGGAGGATATGTTTACCACCATAAATACGCACTGAGCATTAGCAAGTATAGCTGCCCTGCTTTTAAAGTCTGTTTTGAGATTTTTTGGATTAAAAGTCTTGTTAGGATAATTATAAGAGGTGTTGGTGCAGACATAACTCTACTACTGCAGCTGAGTCTGCTACTGCTGGGGCTGTACTTGCACCAATATTACATGTCATACTACTACGGTTGTGTCAAGATGTTAAAAGTTAGTGAAAGTGGTTCCTTTTTGCAATAATATACACAGTTTATACTTGCTGCACTAGCGTTTAATATGAAGACAAGTATATTGACAGACAGACATATTTGCTTATGAATGGGCTTCAAACAATTATTTCCTGTACTGGCTAATGTGTGTAGTAGTTTTGGATTCTGAGTGCCAGAAATGTCCCAAAGTTCAAGGTGACATATTCAGTCCAAAACCCAAAGATATTATTTTTTCAACTATTTAAAATGATAATAAAACAGGGATTAACTGGCTACTTGTGACTCAGCACAACTAATTAATGAATTTTGATGAGATATTCCTGCTTCTTTTCTGACTGCCTTAAGGTGCCTCTGCTGGAGACAAACACACAGGTCATGCTCATGTAAGTGCCGCCCCCAGATTCCTGCTGTGATTATGCTTCATCATGTAGCTCAGCAGTGTGTGTCAGACTTAACGAGAATCCCTTTGACTCCCTGCAGGCTGCAGAGCAGCAGGAGCACACGGCACACAGCTCTGTTGGTGAGTGAGGGATTTCACTGCAGATGGTCTGATCATATGTTGTCCATAGTGACACAGGGTGCACATTAATGACATTTGATTGAATCCAGAGTGTGAATGAAAAGCTCAGCCCAGTCACCAACATCTTTAAGATTGTTCATTAAAATAAATACAGCTGAGGGTAAGAGGAGGACCTGGACTCATACATTAAGTAATGTTATATCCTGTTTGTTTAATCCATACATAAACTGAAGTGTAAAAATGTGAAGTTGTAGTTTTACAAGTTATGTGTTAGACTATTCTTTGGCCGTGCACAGTGACTTTGTGGAGTCTTGTCATCACTGTGAGGTTTTCCTGGCAAGAAAATAAATTAGCGCACAAATTCCCTGTTTATTTGCATCATCATGTCTCTTTGCATTTCCTAATTTGTCATCACTATACCTTTTCTGTCCACCTTTATCTCAGGATTGGACAAGGTGGTGTTAGTGATCCAAAGTCAGAGGAACTCCTTCCACGCCCGCCGAGGCGGTCAGAGAAAGGTGGAAGTTCTGAAGCAGGCAGCTGAACTGGGACAGGTAACATATGGCAGGCAGTCAATTAGCACTGTTGCTGGGTTTAGATCTTGGCTCTGGTCGCTGTTCTGTGCGTGTGTGCATGCGTGTGTGTGTGATGAGTAAAAGCTTTCTCTTTTTGATTTGATGTTTATCACAGCAAGATAGACCTTGATTGTAATCTGTTTTGAACAAGTGCAGACTGTGGGTCATGCGTTTTTTGACTGAAGTATAACCAGGCTTGGGTAGTAACAGAATACATGGAACATTCTTAGGATATAAAAAAGGTAACTGCATTCCGTTAAAGTTACGGAACAAAAAGACGTAACCAGATTATCGATACATTTAGTAAAAATTAAGATTGTTAGAAGGGTTACAATTTTAAAAGATTTTAAAATAAAGAACGATTTAATACTATGCACATGTGCACACATGACAACACTTCATGAGTCTCACACACCAGCTCAGTGGTTCCATACCTTTTTCACGCCAAGGTCCCTAAACTGACACAAATTACAGCACAGACCCCCATTTGATAAGATTTTGTCCCAGGGTCCCCCACCTGATAGGATTTTTGCTTTTTAGATGTTATATTACAGAAAGTGTATGAACCCATGATACAAAATAGTCATACATTGTGTTACTTATGGATGGAATTACAGTAAAAAATAAATGATTCCCCTTTTTGCTGGGGACCCCCTGGAACCCCCCTCATTCCCGGACCCCACTTTGAAAACCACTTCCATAGCTAACAGTTGCCAACTCATTATTATTATCAAACTCTGACAGCTTGTTGTCTGACTGACGTATGGCTGTCTCCTTGTGTTTTGTATATTGGTTTGTTTTGTCATACAGTAAATCATAGTTACACAGCGGTGGTCATGATGTCGCTTACATATTAGCAGCAGCATCTAATTTTTAATGTTAGTGCTTTGTTTACACATTTATATCCACATTAACATTTATATAGCGATAAACACATGGCTCTTTATTGTTATTGGCCGTAAGTGCAGGCTTTTAATCCAACACGTCAGGGCCAATGCTGCGTCTTTTCACCCTCATCATACCAACCTCAATATAGAGTCGCCTCATTTACTCACACTTACAGCAGATAATAACCCCATCTCACACCCTCAGAATCTGAGGTGGACCCGAGAAGAGATGTGCATGCATGTGATCTTTCAATGTGTAGATGCCTGTGTGGACATGAAGTAACCATACTTTATTATAAAAGTGTATAAGTATATTTCCAAAAGTAAAAAAAAATATTTTATTCTTCATAGGGCAAGAGGGAGTAAATAAAAGAAGCATTTTTTCACTTAATTCCAAAATGTCACTTTTAGCTGTTACATTTATTAGGTATACTTAACAAAACTAATGCTAACAGTTCTGCAAACAGCTTGCCTTCATGTAGGTTATAATGTTCAGTTTTTGTTTAAACTGTTTAAGCAAGCTGTTGATTCAACTGATCATTTTAAAGGCTGCATTTTGTGGTGCTCTTGAATTGTATTGCATTATACTGACAGGTGTTTCTATTATTTTGTCCACCCCATTTATATCAATGAGTGTAGGCTAAAAAAACAGAAAGACCTCTCTGAATAATGAAATGCGTAGCTTAATGACAGTGAGTTCTGCATGACAGTCGTGTTGTATTGACATAATGCACATGTTTCAGTTGCTTCATTTTGAGCTCTGTAACCAGCAAAAGCCTTCTCATTGTCACCAATCAAAAACTATTGACTTTGCTTTTTGTCACTCTTTGGCACTTGGGGGACTTGATCTCTGCCTAGACAAGTAAGAAACGGACACTGACTCATTTAAAACATATTCTTGGCTATACTTTTCAATCCTGTCAACTATGTCTCTGTCAGTGCTGTGAATATGCGTGGAAGAGATTTGTGAGTTCTTCTGTATGAGTCACTTAGAGAGGAGGGAGTCGTAAAAACAGAAGCCTCCTAATCATCTCTTTCCCCTTGTTCTGCTCTTATTGTCAGCCTGTCATTGTCAAAACTATAATGATGTATAACATTTCAAACAGTAAACACAGCAGGCTGTGTCAATTAACTTGTTCAAGGCCTCGCCACCCACCAGCATGTCTAGGTGTATTCGGCAGATCATCTGTCAGTGTCAGTCAGTGCAGCATGTATCATTTCCTCCACGGAGTCACTTAAGTTTATACTTCTTGTATCTTTTCACAAGGAATGTTTAAACAAAAAAAAGTGATTCATGTACTTTTGGTTAATCTCTGGAAACAGTTTATTCTGAAAACCAATGCATGCTCTTCTCACTTCTGTTATTAGCATCCCTCAGGGAGACGATTACCCTTTTACAGCGCCCTCTGGTGGTAAACAATTCACACCGTACTCCAGCAGGACCTTTCTTGTCTTTATTGTCTTGGTGTAAATCGTGTTCCTCAAAGCCCTCAGTTTTAAATTTGATGTGAGATCTTTTTGAAAAACAGTAAAGCAGTTTCAAAGAGATGTCTTCAGTGTGATTTAACACTTAAATTCACCCATGTTTGTTTTTTGATAGACCTAAGGTGTGTAGTTAGATAGATTGTCATGAATATATTTTCGCTTATCCTCACCATCACACCATTATCTCATTTCCTCATTACCTCAGTGTTGTAACTCTTACGCACTCACGCATGCACGCACACACACACACACACACACACACACACACACACACACACACACACACACACACACACACACAGTTTGTACTCATTTCCTTATCCAATCGTTTTGTTTCACGCAGGGAGTTCCAGTTGTTCTTCTTCTCCATGAGCTGTCAGAGTATGAAGGGGATTGGAGTATCCTCCCTGTGCTTCCTTAGTGAGTGGTAAACCCACATATGGAGATGATAAACAAATTAATCAAATAAGATATAATTGAATTTAACTTTATTGATTCCTACGGGGGAAGTAATTGCATAAAGTTATTGGCTTTGTGTGGATCTTTCCAGTCTCTCTGCCAATTATGGCCAGTCAGCATCCTGGTTTTTCTTCATAGAGGAGGAAACCAGCGTCGCACTGCCTGCTCTGCTGCAGGTCCTCCACAGATATCAAGTCCAAGAGGTGAGATGCATGCACCATGACATGCAAACATCTTCCTAACAATACTGACTATCTGTATTATACAGCCTTCTTTGCTATATGAATGTATTGATGGTTGATCTACTTCCCTGCACTGACTATAAACAAGCAATGCCAAGTAAATGACTGAGCAACTTTTTCATATTACCCTACCTAATGCCCCTCTTTGCAACTCACAGGAATGGTTTTTGGGTAAGCGTCTCCAAGACAACGAGGCCTCCATTATCCACCACTATGCGTTCTCTGAAGACCCCAGTTCCTTTAGTTACCCTGATCCTGCCGCAGGCTGGGCTCTCAGCACGCCACTGCTCCAGAGGTGTCTGCACATGAATGTGTCACTGATATGTTGCTTTCCTTTCTTTATCTGACATAACATTTTTTTTTAAGAAAGGGTTGGTCCACAGCAGCAAGAATGCCTTCATATTATCATCTCAGGGTTAAAGTAGTTGAGACTATTACAGGACATGGTGTTGGAAATGAAGACCCAGTCCACATTAAAATGAAAAGAAAATGTCACAATCACATTTTTGTCTATAGTTGAAATCTAAACAGGCAGTCCATTGATTTGTATGTAAGCCCATAAAATGTCCTATCTTCAGAAGTACCTTTTAATCTACTAAGCATAGACTCAAATAATTTGAATGATGAAATGACACAAATTGATATTGAATGTAGAACATGCGCATTTTGATATATTTCATATTAAGATAAAGCAGGAGTCAAAGGGATTGCTGAACCAAACTAACGACTCAGGACTTCCATAACTCCATAACTCACTAATGTACATTCTCATATACAAGGTAGGAAAGTTCCCACTTCTATTCTGCTGTTTCTCTTCTTTCAACATCTTCCACTTTCATGTGTTTCAGACTCACTGAGCGGATCCAACACGAGCATCCAAAGTCAGATTTTACCATCGACCTGAAACATGAGGTACTTTGAAACATTTCCAGGAGTTCATACATTTGTGTGTCCTCTCCTGCCTGTCACTATGTACAGTAAGGGATGATGTAGAATCATTATTGCAAATTACAATCCTGACTGGTTGATGCAGGACCCCTATGTGAAGGATTACTATTGTTAAGACTCCGTTGTGGTTGAATTGCACTAACAACAACTGCTGTGATAAGCAGTGCCATCTTTCAGGCTGCCTGCTGAGTTAAAATGCTCAGGAGCTTTCTATGCCTGCGGCTTTTGGTAGCTCTTTTTTTATATTATTAATGCAAAAGCTCTACTTCTGAATGTGTCTAAGAATGATTTTGTTGTGGGTATGGGCAGAATGTGAATAATGTGAATAATTATTTTTCCATTATGAAAAAAAGTCGAATTTTCTATGGAATGTTTTTAAATTAGTCCTAATATGAGAGTAAATTCTAAATCAAAACAAAGTTTACTTTTCTGGTGTCCAGAAGACATTAATTCATAATGTTACTCCTCCTTGAAAGCAAGGGAATGATTTAATTAAAATGCATAGCGAGAGTCATAAACCTCGAGCTGTGTGTCCCCTTTTGAAATTCTTTAATGGCTTACGGGTAATACAAAATAAACAATTTATCAGGTAAGTAAGTTTATATGATTGAGTTATGAAGAGGTCCAGAGCTACCAGGAAACAAAAGATATTTACTGTTTGAGGATCCAGGTGAGCTCTTGTACTTATCACTGCAAATCACTGTTTCAACTCTTACCCCATAATGCCTACATCTGTCTTCATGTCTGTTTCTGTTTTTCTAGATTGCGTTGTATATTTGGGAGGAAGGAAATGGACCAAAACTGACAGCAGTTCCAGAGTTTTGTACAGAGACGAGAGACAACTGTGCTACGACATTTGCATCGTACCTGCCCAACTGTGTATGTACAAATCTTATTTATTTATATATATATATTTATATATATATATTTGGGTGACATTAAAATTCGCAACAAGTTTTTAAAGAGTGTGGCTATGGCCAAATCTATGGCCAAAACATAGTGTAAAGAAGCACCAGGTGTGACAAGACTAATGGCCAAGAGTTTATTTGAAATAGCTGGTGTTGGTATTGGAGCTAAGGGTGGGTGGTGGTGGCGCTGATGGACCTGGAGTGGGTGTGGAAAATTCTGTCCCCCTGCCTGTATGTGCGTGTGAACATTTGTGAGCATGCATTTGTAATATGGGTATGGGTGTCTGTTATGGCAATTGTATGTGGTATAGACAAGTTGAGATTTAGAAATCACTAGAGACAGAATATAAAATGTCACAACTCAAAGGAGCATTACATATTTAGTAGGTAAACACAGTTAACGTTGTCATGCCAGGTGTTACTAATCTGGACTGAATATTCAACTCATGTGAGCATGACTAGGTTTTGGAAGAGGTACTGTAAATATCAAAAGGACGACATTAAGGACATCTCTCAGGTTTGCTTTTATGATCCATCGCCTTTTAATCACATTTATAACTCTGCTGTCTAGCTTAGTTAAATGTGTGCACATGTTGCACATGTTGCCAGTGCCAAGGCCTATTGTACAGAATACAAGTAGACAAGTCCTGTCGGACTGCAAGGATGAATGAGCTGAGTCAGTCTGAAGGCTAAACAGAAACCAAGTCGACTGCTAACCGCACTGAGTGGGATGAAGGAACACTGCAACATCTGTTTAACACAATGCTAGAAGCAAGGTGGTCCACAAAACAACCTACGTTAACAAGACAGGACTCTTAAAAAATATTATTAGTCTTAATTTCTATACACCTAAAATATAGAAGCAAAAATTTCTCAGCATGTAATGGACTTTGCACACTATTGAACAAACGTATTATTACAATACAAAGGTAAGTAGACCTTATATTTGGAATGTCTGGCCAGATGATAATATGTGGTAGTACTGTTAGGACCGTGTGTTGCCATCCCGACTCATTTAAATTCTACATCCCGTGTGTTGTCGCACCGCACACTGTGTTCACCTGTGCACTTTTTTACA
This sequence comes from Sander lucioperca, assembly GCF_008315115.2. Lineage (NCBI taxonomy): Eukaryota > Metazoa > Chordata > Actinopteri > Perciformes > Percidae > Sander > Sander lucioperca. The sequence goes on along the minus strand of NC_050185.1, from coordinate 17,176,862 downwards.
GTTTTATAGCTATGACGCATTATGTTTTTAATAAATAGGGACATTTTTTTTCTTTCCCCCTTTTCTAGGGAGATCCGGTGTCGAAGAATGACGTATTTGTTGCTGTGAAAACTTGCCAAAAATTCCACTCAGAGCGAGGTGCGTGTGCGTTACTCCCAACCCTTTTTGAAGGACAAAAACAGTTTAATTCATTAGAAAATATTACATTCTGCAGTGGTGGAAGACATATTAAGATCCTTAACTTAAGTAAAAGTAGCAATATTAATGAATTAATTCATTTGTAATTAGTTAATTAATTAATTAGTTTATTTTTAATTTATGATGAGTAAAAGTCCTGCATTCAAAATCCTGCTTAATTAAAAGTACAGAAGTATTTTCAGCAAAACGCACTATATCAAAATATATCAAAAGTCAAATTACCCCTTCTGAAGAAAAACTGGTACCTGTAACTGATCTGAATAAAAACTGCAACTATGTCCGTCAAATAAATGTAGTGGAGTAAAAAGTAAAATGTTTCCCCGACATGTAGTGAAGTTGAAGTATAAAGTACTGTAGCATAACTTTTACTCAATTAGAGTACTTGACTAAATGTGCAATTCTACCACTGATATTATAAATGTGCGATTACTTTCTACCACTGTCTCATAATATTACAAATTTTATCCATTGTAAAGTGCAGTGAAGAGAATTTATTCGAGTGCAGTAATACATCTCAACTACTAGATGGCATACACATTTTTTTTTTTTTTTATATTTCCGCTTACTAGCTTTTTGCAAGCCAAACTGTCCCAAAACATTTGAAAACTCTTAGTTACACTTGATAGTTATTGATGATTTGGCTATACTTTTGGTGTAAAAGTTTCACCTGTTATTGCCAAAATGAACTCTTTTATCACAGAATAAATGGAAATGAAATGGAAATTACAGGACATTTAGCTGCAAAAGATGTACTGACCTCTTTTAATTTGTCACTGCTTTTTTGTTTACTGACCCTTGCTTAACTGGTCATTCAGTCCTAGTTAACCTGTAAGGTGAAATTTACTTGTTTAAATTCACAACCTCATCTAGGCTGTCCACTGAAATTGCCACAGTGTGTGTAATTATCCAAAACACTGATGTTTTTTATGGTCAAAACTGACTTTTTAAAAGTGATTAACAAAATCAAAAGTAGAAAGAACCATGTGTGATTAGCTTGGCTGTTACTTTAAATTCAGGTTATAAGAATTGCATTTAGTATCAATTAGTTAGTGGATTTGTTTGAGAATGAATTAACGTAGGATAACGTAGAGTTTTGAACATTTTGAAGATCAACGTGCAGTGAGTAAGCATGTAGTTATCCAGTGTTTTGTTCAAAGACACCCTGAATTGTATTCTTCCTCCAGTTTGCAGCAGGGACTCAGAGATAGTTTTAATTATGAGCTCTGTATGTGTCTCTATGATTTATTGTTGTTTGAGGTTAATTTTTCTCTTCCCCACCTGGTCTCTTTTTATTTCTCTCCCCTTTCTCCTCACAGTACCAATCGTGAAGGCAACCTGGGAGAAAGACGCTGGGTTTTTAGAGTATTACAGCGATGTCACTGATGCCTCCATACCCACAATCAGTCTGGGAGTGCCCAACACTGAGAGAGGTGAGCTGATCCAGGATATGTTAGAAAGATTAAATCACAGAGCTTGTCCTGGAAGCACTTTGGGATGCCCCAGAAGGAGCTGGAGAAGGAAGTTGCAGAGTTAGAGGGTGTTTGTAATGCCTATAGGCCATAAAACCCTGACTAGAATAGGTAGCTGAAAATGGGTGGATGGATGGTGATAGGCAAGTTGTCAATAGATGATGTGCAGAAAATTTGAATAATTTTATTGATTCCTGACTTTTCCGCTAGCGCCACCAGCAAGTTTCCACTTATTGAGTGGATTGGCATAATGTTTTGTACAGATATCCATGGTCCCCAGAAGATGAATCCCACTGACTTTGGTGATCCTCAGAGTTTTCATCTAGCCCCATCATCAGGTCAACAGTTAATTTGTCCATTACACAGATTTTTGACAAAATATCTGGAAAAACTAATAAAGCTGTACTTTGTGTTAGGGCTAAATTAGCAAGTGTTAGTATGCTAACAAACTAAACTGTGATGGTTAACATGGTAAACATTATACCTGCTTATGCTTATCATATGAGATGGATGGTAGAGATGAAAAATCAAGAAAAAATCCCAGTCATAATTACAACTCAGAAGTTCATGTGAAAGCTGTTTACAAGTCTGAAAATAGTTATTCTGTTAACTTCGAGATGACATGAACGCAGCATTAGCATTTTAGCATTAGCATGGTTAGCATGTTCGCATGCTGACGTTAGCATACACCTCAAAGCCCCACTGTGCCTAAGTATAGCCTCACACAGCTGTTAGGCTGTAGACTCTTGAGATTTTTTTTTCCTGTGTGCAGTCACTACATCGTTAGCAGCTCAGTGATCGTCAAGTTCAAACAGAATTTCAAATGGTAGTTCAGTCCGCACACTGCCACTACTCTCCATTTTCTTTTGTTTTCCTGTGTTTTATGCCTGAGGGGAGATTATTGTTAAAGGGAGATAGGAACTCCTTTAGGCTCTTGAGAACTGTAACATTTCTGACTTCCTGTCCTCACACATTTTAAGTGCATCACAGATGGAGGAATCAGTGTATGAACAGACAGATAAAAAGACTAGAGTCCAGCTAAATAATAGCAATAACCACAAAGTCATTCCTCTTTCCAGAGAAGAGGTGATTAGATACATTCTGAACTTTCTCATAATAGGTTCTAGAGCCAGAAACAATAACTCTAATAAGCAACTACAGTAAGAAGAGGACAGACACCAATTTCATCTTTGTATTGTCAATGAATGAATGTAGTTTTCAATAACTCTTATTTGTCTTTGATGGAATGGTTGGAGCACATACTTCTTCGTCACATAAAAACATTCATAATTTTTTAAATGAATTTATAATGAAAATGTGACCAAATCTACTGGGTCAAAAATGTACATAAAGCATTGCTGTTGGAACACCCAACTGCGTGCAAGACCCAAGCTTCTGGCTGATGATTTTAGGTTTTCCTGAAGAATTTGTAGTTGTTTACTTACGGTATCCTAAATGTTTAAGCAATGTTCAAACTTAGAGAAATCTGTCATATTTTAATCAATAACACAGAGCATGTCGTTTGGTCGCCTGTCAATGGTGTCATATAACCTTTGACCCCTCTAGTTGCTCTTACTTCCATCAAAACACGGGAAACAGCAGATGATATGATACATAGATGAGTATGAGTAGTTGTTAAGACTAGCAAAGCACTATATAAATGCAGTCCATTTACATTAATCTTGGGACCTGTTAAAAGTCCCCAAGCAGAGGCCACATGATGAACACCTGAGGCAGGGGGATAAAACAAACACCCCTGCCTGGAAAGGAACCTTCCCCCTCAGGTGATCACTTGGGTTAATTAGAGGCAATGGCTACATCTCAGGTCGGTAATTGCATCCACGTTTCCTTCACTTGCTTCCCTTATCCACGTCTTAGTCCATCCCACCATAGAAGCATTGGAGAGAAGCTAGAAAATGTGTTTTTAGAGGGATGAGATGTCCTTTCTTCTGAAGCATCACAATTTTCATCAGCTGTACGGGCGGAGTTAGCAACGGCTTTCAGTTGCACGGCTTCCGGGAAGGCTGCTCTTGTGTATCCTCACTCATAGCTCCTCAGCGATCCCTCCTCGATCCTCAGCCCTCGGCCCTCGCTCCTCAGGGCAGGAATAAGAGCTTTGAGATGGCCTTTACAAAGGAGGGCCGGAACAACTTCTAGTTCAAGCGATGAGCGAGGAGCGAGGGACTATCAAATAAGAGACTTGAGAAGCAGCCTATATATGCTGCCTTCCACCCTTTGCTCCTTCCTTTTGACCTGAGCCATGTTGAGTGTGTCCAGTAAGTAAATGTCCTTATTTAATCCTTTGATTTTCCTTAGTGCACACAATTTATGTTCTTTTGGTTAATTGTTAATAAGTGGTTCTCTCGTTGCAGAGTTAAAACCACACATGCATACACAGACAGAGGCAAAGAACCTGACTTCTGTGAATAAATAATCTGTTTTAACTGCCAACCTACTTACTGCTTCTCATTCCATGCTGACACCAATTAAGTCAACTTCAGTGTTTTCGTTCATGACCTGTAGCTGCTTTGAAATGGCTCCAAGTGACTTTCCTGATTTGTATAAGTAAATGATCTGCTTTTTCAGGTCTGTGGTGAGCTCTTTTGACTTTCCCATTGTAGCATTTGTGGTTGAGTATAATGAGTGTATCAAAAGATGGATACACTCAGCGACGTCACCAGCTGTAGTCAACCATAATCACTCACAAGAAGTTAAGAGGCCATGCCACAAAGCAAACTTGATTGACACAACTTTCTACATCACCAACATTTATAATTCAAGTTGCTGTATGTATACTTTTGCTCCAGCAGATTTGGTCACGTTTTCAGAAGACCATAATACATTCATAAAAGAACCAAATTCATGAATGTGTTTTGTGACAAAGTATGTGCTCCATCATTCCATCACAGTAAAAGAGTTGTAGAAATGATTGGAAACTCAAGGCTGCCATGAAATGTCCTTTACGAGTGCAATAACCTTTCGACCACAACTGTATTCTTGTGTGAGATGCCTCTGATTACATTGTCTGTGTCACTCCCTCAAATGTACTTTTCAGTCCATTCACACAGCAGAGGGAAAGGTACAATGTCAATGACACCTCCATCTCTTTCTCACATCCATTCTTATTTTTCTCTCTCTGCTCTTATTCACAGGCTGATGGAAGTATCACGCTGCTTGTCATGTCCTCTGTACAATACCTTTTTTCTTTTTGTAATCCCCCACATTGGACATCTCATTTTTCTTTCACATAATTTTTTCATCATTCATAACTGTTCTTTGCCTTCCTCTTCACTGAACAAACAGACCAGATCTGTCATATATAGTGGACCTCTTCAGTTTGAGCACAAATCAACTTCATAAATACATTTATCTTAGGGGTCAAAAACAGACAGTTGATATACTTTCATGGGGTCTGATGAGGTATCATGAGCCACAAACCTGAACTGGCAACCCCTGCATCATCTTTTTCACCCTATTTGTCCACATGTCGTCTCCCTGCAGGGCATTGCGGGAAGACATTTGCCATCTTAAGGCAATTCTTGAGCAAAGCTGTGCCCAAGGCTGATTGGCTACTCATTGTTGATGATGATACACTCATCAGGTAAGAAGAGAGAAGAGATTCTGTGTTAACCTACCACTCAGAATTTTAGTAATTTAAAGCATCAACAGCAACATCCCAACCAAATGCATTTTTGATTGAAGTTGGAGTGGTGACTTATTAAGACAGACACAACTTTAGAAATGGTTTTCTAAGAATCCCTCGATATGTCTCTTTTGTATAGATATTTGATGTAGCTAGGACCTTGTTTTGTGTGTCTACTTACAGTCTATACAGTTTATATTATGTGCTTGTTTTTGAGAAGAATGCATGCATGCACCTCACTTCCTGTTCCTCTGTTGATTATCGTCCATCTATAGTTTACCCAGGTTGCGGCGACTGCTGCGTTGCTATGACCCAAAGGAAGCAGTGAGCCTGGGGGAAAGATACGGCTACAGCTTGCTTCAGAACGGATACAGCTACACCACAGGAGGAGGAGGGTGAGGCTGCGGGGTGAAGGCAGTGTGGTTGTGCTGCTGGTGTTAAGGTGTTCAGACAGAAATTGAATCGAATGTTCACCGTGAATTTAACCCATGGACCGTTTGTCCTCATTTGCCTCAAACTGCCTATTTACGAGCTGTACAGACGGTAGCTATAAGTTATCAATGGACGCAACACTCATTTCTGTGGGAGTGTTTTTGTGTTCAGCCTGACTAAACTCAGAACTTCTCTGGTTCTTCCTGTTATTTCCCTTTTTATATTCCTATACAGTTATTGAGCAGATTCATAAAACCCCAGGAAACGCACACATTTTTTGTTCAAGTTATACCATTTTCAACTTTAAATTAATTTCTTACCATTGACTTTGTATGTCCATTGTATGACCGTGCTGCCTCTTAAAGGGATACTTCACCGATTTAGCATTAAGCTTTGTATCCGTAGAAACCCGGTAGTATTTTTGAATGGCTGTGCTTCCCTCCCTCATGTCCCCCTGAGAGGGGAGATCTCTGGATTGAGGGTCTGGAAAAAAGCCTCATATGACGCAAAATGGCGATTTTTGCGTCATCTGAGGCTTTTTTGCCCAGAGGCTATGGACTACAGCCAGTAGTAGGACCTACTTCCGCAGATTGTCAACCCGCCCATAGGGGGTTGGACTGCCGACATTCTCCGAAATTCCACGAACCAAAACGACTGTCAGCCATCTTGAATCCTCGCGTAGCGTGGCTTCTCAGCATCAAAACTTTAGATAGATAGATTTATTCATCCTAAAGGAAATTTTAGAACAACAATTATGTGCATTCAACCTACCGCACACGTGTACCACCGGGATACATTGGTACAGATCAGAGAATATGCAGGACACTTTATTACAGACGGAATACTCGACACAGCTTCGTCCGCCGGCTATGGAGACCAGCTGTGCAGCTCGATGCCTCTGGCCGGTAAAGGGACATCATCAGCGGGGAACGTTGAACGAGTTTGTGGGTGGCAAGATCGTGTTTGTTGTCCGCTCATTAGACAACAAACTGGACTACATCCAACCAACTGAACTCCCAACGCAAGTTCAGAGACTGCTGTGTTTTTGTTGTTGTGGAAACAATTGCTGTATCGGACTATACAGCTACGGACTATCCAGCTACCAGTCTAGCTACTCTACTAGCTCTGTCGCCGGGTAAGGCTAGCTAGTGGAGGTGAGCTGTGTTAACACGGACTGCCTGGTGCAGAAATGGGGGTGCTTACCCAACTAACTGCTAACTGCTGGTGGAGTTTGTGACTGTTAAATGCCGACCATTCTACAATACACGCAAATTTGTATACTCGGTGATACAGTCTACCATGCGCTAATCCTAGTAGCTAGCTATGTGTTAGCTGAATTTTACGGAGCATATCATGTGTGTCCATTGGAGGGACAGTCGCAGCTAACGAAACCCCTAATGTTCACAAAAATTCATTAAATTGAAATCAAACACCATAGTTAGCTTTATAAGACCTTGGGGTAGATGTTATGTAAGTGGCGTGACGGAATTCAAACTGTAAATATACGAAAGTTATGCCGAAAATGAAGCTAACTAGCTGGTATCTTTACACATAGGATTAGAGGGACAGTCGCAGCTAACGAAACCCGAGAAACGGTGACTTTCACTGGGTATGGAGGTTGCAGCTTTCTCGTCAGACTGTGTGGAGCTCCTGAAGTCTGACACTTCTTACCAAATTTGCAATTAGCCATCAATTTTTGTAAAACGGCCCATATTTGAGCTTTATATAGTTGATTTCTCGCTTAAAAAAGTATCCGAAGTGAATTTAATAACAAAATAGCCTGACAAACAATGTATAACTTTACAGTGTCTGAAATATGAGACCTGCTGTCTCGTCTCCAATGTGTACAGCCTACCAAGCGCTAATGCTAGTATGTGTTAGCTGAACTTTACGGAGCATATAATGTGTTTCGTATGTCGTTTGTATATAATGTCGTTTTTATATATTTGAATTGTGTAACCACTTGAGCCACAGTGAAACGTTGTTTCGTGTATATGGTTGAAATGACAATAAAACACAGTTGAATTGAGTTGACCATCACTGTCTGTAAACGGTATGCGTGGCTTGGGAGTGTACTCAGAGCAGCGAAGCAAGTGCATTCTGGGATTTGGTGTCTTTCATCCACATGAGCCAAAAACACATTTCCTGGCTTTTCTCGGCCTAGAGGGCACCAATTTCAATTTTTTTTCACATTTATACTACATAAGTGACCCAATTTAAAGATATATTCAGCTTTCCAGTGGTGAAATATCCCTTTAAATTCGCTTTATGTCTGAACACAGTTATGGGGAATGAAGCTGCTTTGCAGGTTTTAACAATGGTAACCATGTTACAGTAAAACAAGACTCAATATAGTATGACAGTGTTGCATATATTGTACAGTCTGTGTCTACCTGTCGCAAAATTTCATTGCAACTGCTTTCTGGCAAATACTGAAATAATCCAAATTTTAGAGCCATCTTTCATTAGTGCACCATATCATCAAATGGAAAAAAATTTAATGCTCGTGCATCATACAGAATTTATCTAAAATCAACAAAAAAAAAAATCAAATTTAAAAATCATACAGAATTGTGCACATTTGACAAATCTAGTATCGTTGGAAATCTTGTTATACAGTCATGAGAGTCACTAGAATTTACAGCTGCTATAATCAATATGTTTATTGATGGATCAAATGACTACTTGTATGTTGCAATGCAAAACTTGTTGCTTATTTACACATACGGAACAACATAATTGATTTGGAGCCTTAATTGTGGCCCCCTGATAAATGTAAGTCCAACAGTCAATCTCCTTAAGCTCTTTAGCTTTGTTTTTAGTCTCTACCGACTCCTGAGGGAAATATCTGCCTATTTACCTGCTAAATGCTCCACTATGTTCACCAGCTAACATTTTTGGTGACACCTCATGTTAAATGAAAAACAGCGGTAGAAGCGCTGATAGTAATGATGCACAAAGCAAAATTCAAGGAACGCTCCCTCTTTCATGGGTACAGGATTTAAAAACAAAAAAAAGTAAACAGCACATCAGTTTTCCTCAGGGTCAGACAATCACACACATGCACGTAAATCTTGTATCATATATATTTTTTGCAATTCATTCCCATTCTTATTTAAATATCTGTATTCTGTGGGCAGGATGGTGCTCAGTCGGGTAGCGGTGTCCAGGCTAGTTTCCAGTGGTTGTCGCTGCTACAGTGATGATGCTCCAGATGACATGGTGCTGGGCAGGTGCATCACTTCCCTGGGTGTTCCCATCACACACAGTCCACTGTTCCACCAGGTAGAGAACAATACACACACATACACCCACACAAGTGTGTGTTCTTAATATGATTGTGAGGTCCTCCATTAACTACATTTGCTTCTCAACCCCTGAATGTTGAGATATACTCAATCAATTGATGATGTGTTGGTCACTAGGTTTAGTTTACAAGTCCCATAGTGTTCTACAATGTCCTATAAAGAAACTGATATGTAACTGTAAATTCAAAGAACACATTCTGGAAAGGTCTATGTAACTTGGTACTAACATATCCAGACAGTGTTCAAATTGTACGTAATGTAAAGTAACCTAGAGAGAAAATGTTGGTCAGTGTACAGCAGATCAGCTGAAAAAATGTGGAAATTGTCTACAGGCATGCATACAATTCAACATATGTGAAGAATACGGTTGTGCTTGGGCACTTGGGACCAGTAGATTTGTGGTATCAGTGTCGTATTGACTAGTTACAGTCATGCCCAAATACAGCAGATTTACTGCCCTAATCAAATATATACATACATACATACATACATACAGTGAGGAAAATAAGTATTTGAACACCCTGCTATTTTGCAAGTTCTCCCACTTAGAAATCATGGAGGGGTCTGAAATTGTCATCACAGGTGCATGTCCACTGTGTGAGACATAATCTAAAAAAAAAATCCAGAAATCACAATATATGATTTTTTAACTATTTATTTGTATGATACAGCTGCAAATAAGTATTTGAACACCTGTCTATCAGCTAGAATTCTGACCCTCAAAGACCTGTTAGTCTGCCTTTAAAATGTCCACCTCCACTCCATTTATTATCCTAAATTAGATGCACCTGTTTGAGGACGTTAGCTGCATAAAGACACCTGTCCACCCCATACAATCAGTAAGAATCCAACTACTAACATGGCCAAGACCAAAGAGCTGTCCAAAGACACTAGAGACAAAATTGTACACCTCCACAAGGCTGGAAAGGGCTACGGGGAAATTGCCAAGCAGCTTGGTGAAAAAAGGTCCACTATTGGAGCAATCATTAGAAAATGGAAGAAGCTAAACATGACTGTCCATCTCCCTCGGACTGGGGCTCCATGCAAGATCTCACCTCGTGGGGTCTCAATGATCCTAAGAAAGGTGAGAAATCAGCCCAGAACTACACGGGAGGAGCTGGTCAATGACCTGAAAAGAGCTGGGACCACCGTTTCCAAGGTTACTGTTGGTAATACACTAAGACGTCATGGTTTGAAATCATGCATGGCACGGAAGGTTCCCCTGCTTAAACCAGCACATGTCAAGGCCCGTCTTAAGTTTGCCATTGACCATTTGGATGATCCAGAGGAGTCATGGGAGAAAGTCATGTGGTCAGATGAGACCAAAATAGAACTTTTTGGTCATAATTCCACTAACCGTGTTTGGAGGAAGAAGAATGATGAGTACCATCCCAAGAACACCATCCCTACTGTGAAGCATGGGGGTGTTAGCATCATGCTTTGGGGGTGTTTTTCTGCACATGGGACAGGGCGACTGCACTGTATTAAGGAGAGGATGACCGGGGTCATGTATTGCGAGATTTTGGGGAACAACCTCCTTCCCTCAGTTAGAGCATTGAAGATGGGTCGAGGCTGGGTCTTCCAACATGACAATGACCCGAAGCACACAGCCAGGATAACCAAGGAGTGGCTCTGTAAGAAGCATATCAAGGTTCTGGCGTGGCCTAGCCAGTCTCCAGACCTGAACCCAATAGAGAATCTTTGGAGGGAGCTCAAACTCCGTGTTTCTCAGCGACAGCCCAGAAACCTGACTGATCTAGAGAAGATCTGTGTGGAGGAGTGGGCCAAAATCCCTCCTGCAGTGTGTGCAAACCTGGTGAAAAACTACAGGAAACGTTTGACCTCTGTAATTGCAAACAAAGGCTACTGTACCAAATATTAACATTGATTTTCTCAGGTGTTCAAATACTTATTTGCAGCTGTATCATACAAATAAATAGATAAAAAAATCATACATTGTGATTTCTGGATTTTTTTTTTTAGATTATGTCTCACACAGTGGACATGCACCTACGATGACAATTTCAGACCCCTCCATGATTTCTAAGTGGGAGAACTTGCAAAATAGCAGGGTGTTCAAATACTTATTTTCCTCACTGTACATACAGAGGGGGAATCAGCTGGGCATGTTACTTTTATAATAGTCATTATGACTGGTCAATGTGTTGGTGTGTGTGTGTATGTATGTGTGTATATATATATATATATATATATATATATATATATATATATATATATATATACACACAGTATCTCACAAAAGTGAGTACACCCCTCACATTTTAGTAATTATTTCATTATATCTGGTGAAGGGCATGTGATGATGTGGGGCTATTTTAATTCCAAAGGCTAAGGGAACTTTATCAGGATGCATAGTATCCTGGATCCATGAAATAACTGGCCTTTAAAAATAAAAATGTGCCTGCCTCTATGGGAATTTAACATAGGGGTGTACTCACTTTTGTTGCCAGCGGTTTAGATATCAATGGCTGTGTGTTGAGTTATTTTGAGGGGACAGCACATTTACACTGTTATACAAGCTGTACACTTAATACTTTACATTATAGCAAAGTGTAATTTCTTCAGTGTTGCCCCATTAAAAGATATAATGAAATAATTACGAAAATGTGAGGGGTGTACTCACTTTTGTGAGATACTGTATATAACACATTTTTTTTATCTGTTCTAAATGTACTTTAAAGGGATTTTTTATTTATGAGTTTTTAATGCTCAAGTGGTATTTGAGACTGGACGTACTCTGGTGGTAACTCAGTTCACATCGACAGTACATGCAAATAACATTCCACAGTCTTGTGGAGACAACCATCTGGAACGGCTTTGAAACTCAACTTTCCATTCAAAAGACCTTTTTCTTTATCCATTTCTGCTTAAGGAGCTTTGGTTTTGCTAGCCATTCACTCCCGCTGGAGGGGGAGAGACGTCAGCTCAATGTAGTGTTTAACCGAGGATTTTGGGAATGAATAACAATAGACATATATTTGAATATATTCCTAAGTCGCTAAGACTGTCTGAAAAGACGGTTACTGCTGAGTGTCCACACACACACACACACACACACACACACACACACAGATAAACAACTTGTTCTTGATATTTTAGGCCCGACCGTATGACTACTCTGAGACATTGGAGCAAGCTGTCTCCTTCCACAAGCACTGGAACATAGATCCTGTGGTCGTCTACAAACACTGGCTGCAGGACACCCACCAACGAGATGAACTGTAGAAAGACAGTGTGTATACAGTATGTACACCGTAATCTAAACAAACATTCAATCCAAATTTGCTCAACAGCGTAGAGCAAACAAGCAGCAACCACTACAGTGACTGTGATGTCCAGAGAGACCTGGAAAACGTGCCCTGAAACGACTTGTTTAAGCGATCGCAGAGAATTATCACCCAACTCTGCAGCTCTACAGAGTGTCACTGCTGTCACTTTACCCCCAGACAAAATTTGAATTATGAGCCAAGATTTAATTTATTGAAGAAAGACTGATAATATATTTGATATAATGTCAACAGTGTGATCTGATGTGATCTGTGTTTTATTGGTGAAGAGACATCCAGTGTGTTCTTTTGTTTTATTCAATTAGCCAGGTAAGGCCCTTCGAGGTTGGAAAACTCTACGGAGACCTGGTCATGACTGCACGCCAAAAAAGTTTCAAACAAAACAATACAAAATCAGGCAACAGCTAAAATAAAATACTAAACAGGTAACAATACTAACATGCTAAAATACATGTCAGCTAAGAGTAGAGACAATTAACAAAGGAGTCATTTACCATATAACTTACAATAGGCTTAATGATAATAACATGATGTGTAAATGTAAATTTTTTTTTATGAACTTGCTGGTTACCACATGGAATAGGATTATGTGAATGAGTCTCTAATGGGAGAATTTAAAATAATTTGTAGAATGTTATCTTTGATCTGTGAACAGCAGAACTGTGTGTTTGTGGCTTAGTCATTGTGGATGGGTGTAAAAGTAATTACAGCCACAGATAGCAAGCCAGTGTTAAAATGCCATTTTGCAGCTGTTTTCATGAATATGCTAGCTAGCTGTGCTAGCTAAAAACCTGTTTGCATTTTTTAATAACTGTAAAAGAAAATATCCATTGGATTTAACGAAACGTTTTTGTACATGTTTTTTTTTTTGCTTCATTACAGATTATTATGTGCTTGAAGTGAGAATCACATGCTG